>NC_056729.1:1225075865-1225330865 GCF_019279795.1 Protopterus annectens | reverse complement strand
GCTACCTATAAGAGATTGATTATATACCCTGTTTCCAAGCCATTTATCCAATTTAGCTTTAAATTACTGCAAGCTATCCATATTTCTAATTTTTAAAAGCAGATTATTCCATAATAACCCTGCCCTAATGGAAAAACTGCTATTTTTTTTAACTCCTCCTGAGTTATAGACAGTGCTACCAATTCACTATTGTTGCTTGTATTCAGTGCATGTGTAGTAAATTCCACCCCCACAGTCGCTGTCATGTTATTGTTGACTACATTTGCACATCATAAGTAGGTCAGCCTGTACCAATTTATAGCTAATTCTAAACAGTCCTGTTTTTAGTAGTCTGTTTTTCTTGATGATTTGGTTAGTAAAAATTGTTTGGACAGTTGACCTTCACCAACCTTTTTATTCAAGAGTTATGACTATATGCTGAGACACAATATTCTATGATTGGTCTAATCACTGCCTTATGCACTGGCACTAAAACTCTTATCTTCCCTACTAGAGCGACAACATTTGAGGCAGGCTGCCATCTTTGGCTCCACTGGTCATAGCACACAGAACAACGAATTTCTCTTTTTTTTCTCAGTTATTGCAATTTTTACAAAACATTACTGTATAATAATAGAAATATTATAAAACAAATACACATATCTAAAAGAACAATAATAAACAACTAAAATAACTATTTACAGTCTACTATAAAAAAAGATTTTTAAACAGAAAAAGAAATGTAATAAGAGTAGTTGTTAGCTAATTATTAAAGTCAGTTTATCCACAGTTCTTTGAATTTCAACCATATATTCTATGAAGAGGTGATTCTAGATGTTCTTGTCTTGATTGTGATAAGTTCAAGATGACAAACTTCAGTTGCCAAATGTACAAATTCCTTCAGAGTAGGAGTAGTCTGATTCTTCCAGTTCTTGGTGATGACTTTTCTTACTAATGTCGAGATACTCCATAAAAGAGGGTATTTTGTTTTTGTGACACAAGTGGGAATAGGTGTATTAAATAAAATAAGAGAGTTGGTCAGCATAAGTTTATCATTAAAAACTGAGTGTAAGAGAATTCATATTATTCCAGTGTGTTTTGAGATTTATACAATCGTAAAACATATGCTGCCAGTCAGCTTTAACAATTAGATGTTATGTGATCCTATCTCGCCTACATTCTGTACTGATGGGTTCGGAGCCGATCCTCGGCTCCGACTCGGCACGCTATACTATAGAGTGAAGTCTTTAATTGGCTGAGCTATTCTACATCCCAGGATGCACCACCACTACTTCCCCAGATCTCGTTTGCCGCTTGACAGCAATAGACGTGGTCTCGACTTGGCTGGGCGAAGTACTCTTTACTGACAAATTTTCTGTCAGAATTTTGCTAATTTTTCAACCAAAAGCTGTTTTAACAGCTACTAAATGCTTTTTGAGGAGTTTGTGTGGATTTGTTGTTAGCGTTAGGTTCCCGCTTAAATCAGTAGGGATTTCCTCACGCTCTATTTCAGACATTTTTAGAGCCTTTTTTTTTTTGCTAAAAAATTTTTTGTTGTGTGGTATTTGTTCATATACTCGTCAAGGTTCCGTTTTTAGTTAGAGGGGCCTTGCCCTCGCGCTCTGCCAGAGCTGTGTTACAGTTTTTCGCCTGTGTGAGTTATTGGCCTATCCTGTTTAAATTAGAGGGATTTGGCATCTCTGTGTGTTCAGTTTACCTTGATTTTTGGTGTGTGTCTTTGTGGTATGTCGAAGGAACATAGGCCTTCGGGTTTTAAAAAATGTACCAAGTGTGGGTACAAGATGTCAATCAATGGATGACCACTCTCTATGTGTTTATTGCCTAGGCCCTAAACACCTTCAAGAGTCGTGTAGTGTATGTCACGCTTTTTCTTCTCGTGTCCTCCAAGAGAGGAAAAACAAATTGATATTAAAAGGGCTCATCACCCCTTTTTTTGAAGAGGCTTTATCTTCTTCCCCCTCTCCCTCCAGGAAGAAGAAGTCTTCGGCTCCGACCAGTCCGTCGGAGCCGACAGCAAAGAAATCAAGGCAGGCTTCTCCGTCGGCTCCACAGACTTGGGAGTCGAGGTCGGAACGGTCTGCCTCGATGCCTCCAGCTTCGACTCCTCTGTCTTTGGAGGTGAGTGCTCGAGCATCGAGAGGCGGGTCACCTTCTTCGGCTCCATTGCTTTCGGAGCCGAGAAAGGTCGCTCGCTCAGACTCTTCTACCTCGGCGCCGAAGTCCCCATCGGCTCCGAGGGAAATTTCTGTGCTGATGGAATCTCCCTCGGCGCCGATACTGCTTGAGACTATTCGGAGCCAGTCCCCCAGTCTTTCGGAACCGGCGGAGAAGTCAACCCGGGCCCGATCGGTCTCTTCTCGGTCTTCGAGGATGTCCGATTCGGATATAGACAGGATCCTTCAAAGGCTGTTCCAGTCTCCAGTTTTCCAAAAGTTAGTCTCGGCTCCAGCCCAGTCGGCTCCGGAGCCGATTGTCCACCCTGTTGTATTGGTTCCTCCTCCAACAGCCTCGGCACCGTTGGAGTCGGTGCTGGTGGAGCCAGTGGAGGTTCTCGGGTCGGCTCCGACCCTTACTCCAACCCCGACCTTCGTATCGGAGTTCGGTACACGGACCTCCTCGGTCGGCCCCGGGGGTGACGCTTCGGGTCTGATGCTTTCGGTTCTGAGCCTCCCTCTTGGTGCGTCGGCTGCGGGAGTGCCGTCTACTGTTGTGGCCTCGGGGGACGGACCTTCCCAGGACTCGGGGAGTCCGGCCTTCAGGGCCATGAGGACTGCTTTGGCCAAATCTTCCTTGGCTACCTCCACCATCTCTCCGGCACCTTCCCTTGGCACTGAAACTTGTTCCTTTGTTGTCCCCCTGTCTCAAGACAGCGGAGCCCTGGGGCCTGAGGTCACCCCCATTGGGGATTCCTCCCTTCCTGGGGGTCCTTCCGAGGCTTCTTCGGAGGAACCTCCCAGGAAGAGACAGTGTAAGAGGAAGCACGTCGACTCGCCTGATGAGTCTCTCACCTCAGACACTGACCTCGATGATGCTGAGGGGTCCCTCAAGTCGTCCTCGGATGATGTCTCCTTTGTGGACATCTTAGAAATCCTCAAGCAACGAGGCGACTGGCAGTCCAAACCCCCTTCCGCTGAGGAGTCGGTATTCCTCAAGGCCTTCGGGGCTCAGCCTTCCGCCTCCTGGGTGTCTCCGCCCTTCGATGAGCTCCTGGATTTGATCTCTCAAAGGGCGTGGGAGCACCCGGATTCAGTGGAACCAGTGCCAGCTCGCCCGAATAAATTTCTGTCAGCCCCCCCCTGAAAAGGAATTCTTATCTAAAGGTGTGGCCGTAGATGCCCTGGTGGTGGCATCTGCTACCCAGCAAGATGTGGCAGAGGCTTCGACGTCCGTCCATCCTCATAATAAAGAGTCCAGGAGTATGGATCAGTATGGGAAGTGCACCCTTACTTCAGCAGCCTTTACCTTAAGGTCTCTGAATTACCTTACACACTTCACCAGACTTCAGAGGGATCTGGTCAAGGAACTTTCAGATACCCTCTCTGGTAACCTACCTGAGCAGTTGGCCCAGACGGTTAGCTCTCAGTTGGCTACTCTATCTTCAATATCAAACTCGTCCATGAGGCTCATTTCATATGCGGCCGAGGGGCGGTAGAGCAGCAGTACAGGTGTTGCTCTACGGAGACCAGCCTGGCTCCGCCTGTGTCATTTTGCGGAGGCCTTCAAGTCTTCCTTTGCCGACGCTCCCTTTGATGGGTCCTCCTTGTTTGGACCCAAGGTAAAGGACACCTTCACCCGCTCTGAACAAGAGGGTAAGACTTTGACTGCCGTAGGGGCACGGTTTTCCACTCCCTTTCGGCCTTATCCCAAGGCTAGAAGAGGGGGGGAAATTTGGTTCCGCAAATCTCAGAAAACTTACCCCTCACAGCAGGATGATCCCCCTTCTAGAGGCAGAGGAGGGGGAAATTTTTCAGGAAGACGCCGTCCCAGAGGCAGCAGAGGCCCCCGCAACACTGGAGACCGCGAGTCCTTTCGTGGCTCCTCAACCTTCCAGCATCCCTGAAGGATTGCCCGACTGCGCCGCTCCGGAGCCAGTCGGGGATCATTTTTCGAGGCACCTAAAGGCCTGGGAGAATATCACTCAGGACCGATGGGTGCTCCGGATCATTGCCGGAGGTTACAACATCCCCTTTTCTCAGCCCCCCCCACCATCCCGGAAAATCCCGGACCCACCACCCAGTCAACGGGATCTCGCAGCCATCGAAATTTCAAAGCTGCTTCAAAAGGAGTCATCCAACCGGTCCCTCAAGACCAGACCGGATTAGGGACTTACTCAAGGTTCTTTTGGTGCCAAAAAGACCGGGGACATGAGGCCCATCTTGGATCTCAGCAAACTCAACCATTCTGTCAAGAAGTCCAAGTTCCGGATGGTCACCTTACAATCCATTCTCTCGCTGCTGGAGGAAGGTGTTTGGATGTGCTCCATAGATCTCAAGGACGCCTATTATCATATCCTGATAGATCAGGCGTCCAGGAGACACTTGCGCTTCAGCCTGGGAGACAGTCATTTCCAGTTCCGCGCACTGCCCATTGGTCTCACCACAGCCCCCAGGGTGTTCACCAAATGTTTGGCGGTGGTGACTGCTCACCTGAGAAGTCTAGGATTCCAGGTTTTTCCATACCTAGACGACTGGCTCCTAACTGCCTCTTCCAGGCGTCTACTCTTACAGAACCTAGCAGCCACTATATCTCTAGGCAACTCCCTAGGAATCACCTTCAGTTGGGAAAAGTCTATGTTGCTGCCATCTCCGCGCATACGATTTATCGGAGTAGAGATAGACTCAAAACAAATGCGGGTCTATCTTCCTACAGAGAGGATAGAAATATTACAATCTCAAGTCCGAGCATTGCTCTTCAAACGCCGAGCCCCAGCCAGGATGGTCCTACAACTGTTGGGTTCCATGTCGGCTACCGTTCTCCTAGTTCCCTTAGCAAGATTGCACATGAGGATTCTCCAGTGGCTCCTGTCAGTCCAGTGGTCGTATCAGGATCTCCCTCTCAGTCACCTCATTATGATCACGGAGACGTGCAAACAGGACCTCCGTTGGTGGCTTCTTTCCTCCAACCTGGATCAGGGGCGACCCTTCATTCCTCCACCTCCAGTGGCCACTTTGACTACGGACGCCTCCCAGACGGGGTGGGGGGGACATTACCTGGGCAGGTCAGTCCAAGGCAAGTGGCACCCCGACGAGAGTTCCCTCCATATCAACATACTGGAAATGAGGGCGGTGCTTCTATCGCTACAAGCACTACACAGTTACCTCCCCCAGGGCATGATTGCCGTTCAGTCCGACAATATGTCAGTAGTCTGGTACCTGAACAAGCAGGGAGGGACCAGGTCCTACCCCCTTTGCAGAGAGGCCATGAAAGTATGGGATTGGGCTATTGCAACCAACTGTTTCTTGGTAGCAACACACATTCCGGGGAGATCCAATGTGATAGCCGACAGACTGAGCAGAACTATTCTCTCCCCGCACGAGTGGTCTCTGAACGACAGAGTGGCAACTCAGATCTTCAGAAGATGGGGAACTCCTTGTTGCGACCTCTTTGCAACTCCTCTCAACATGAAATGTCTTCAGTTCTTCTCTCTCACCCCAGTTCCGGGGGGGATTCCCAAGGACGCCCTAGTCCAAGCTTGGCCCACCGGCCTACTGTACGCCTTTCCACCGGTTCCCCTTCTTCCCAGGGTGATCCAGAAGGCGATTCACTTGCAGTGCAAGATGATTTTAGTTGCCCCATACTGGCCTCGTCAAGTCTGGCTGCCTTTTCTTCGGAAATATGCACTGGACGGTCCATGGTTCCTGGACCAGGTTCCAGACCTCTTGATCCACCATTCGGGACAGCTTCATCAGTCCCTTCACCCGTTGAGGTTAACAGCTTGGCTCCTCCACTTCCGACCATAGTCAGGAACCAGGTTTTGGACTCGGAAGTCATACATATCTTGTCCTCGGCCCACAAGAATTCGACTAAAAAAATGTATAACAGCAAATGGAAGAGATTCGCCATTTGGGCCCAACTCGGGGGGTTAGATGCCATTAGTGCCCAGGTGTCAGAAGTTTTGAAATTTTTAGCTTCCTTATTCAATCAAGGTTCTTCGGTCTCTACCATTAAGGTTCAATTGGCAGCTATTTCTAATTTTCATGAAAGTATAGACCCACCTTTGATGAGCAATAAGTTGTGTAAAGCCTTCATGAAAGGTGCTGGGCTGCTACGACCTCCGATTTCTCATCCCGCTCCACCATGGGATCTTAATTTCATATTAGGTGCTTTGACCTCTTCCCCCTTCGAACCGGCAGCAACTTGTGACTTGAAATTTCTTTCTTGGAAGACTGCTTTTTTGGTGGCAATTACATCAGCCAGAAGAGTATCGGAACTTCAAGCCCTATGTGTCAAACCACCGTACCTGGTTTTTCACAAGGATAGAGTATCCCTCAGGCCTAATCCATCCTTTGTTCCCAAGGTTTGTTCTAGTTTTTGTCTTCAACAGTCATTGGAACTCCCAGTTTTCTTCCCAAACTACTCAGACAGAGCGGAATACATCTTCCATTCATGGATGTTCACAGGCAAATGCGTTTCTACCTAGATAGGACGCACCAAACACGGAAAACAGATCAGTTGTTTGTGTCCTTTTCGGACAATAAATTGGGCAAAGCCGTCACAAACGTCACTATTGCCAAGTGGATCAGAGACTGTATCAGTCATACTTACCTTCTTTCTAATAGAGAGCTTACAACCACTGTGAAAGCTCATTCTACAAGGGCTATAGCTACTTCGACAGCCTTTCATTCCAAGCTTGCCATTAGTGACATTTGTGCTGCGGCTACCTGGTCTTCTCCTCACACCTTCATTTCTCATTACAAATTGGATGTGGCATCTCGGGGGCGAGCTTCCTTCGGTTCCACAGTTCTCAGGAGTGTTTTCCAGTGAGCCACCGAGGAATCAGGTGCTAGGGACGCTGTCCCATCAGTACAGAATGTAGGCAAGATAGGATCACATAACATCTTTTAGTTATGTACTTAGCATAACTTTAGATGTTTGGGATCCATCTCGCCTACATTCCTAATAACCCACCCTCCTTCCCCCTGCCTTGGAGATCAGAAGAGACCGGACGGTTCAGTTTAGCCATTTCATCTTGAAACACCTGGCAATGTTATTTCAACTGTCTATGAGTGTGTGCGGACAAACAAGATCTGGGGAAGTAGTGGTGGTGCATCCTGGGATGTAGAATAGCTCAGCCAATTAGAGACTTCGCTCTATAGTATACCGTGCCGAGTCGGAGCCGAGGATCGGCTCCGAACCCATCAGTACAGAATGTAGGCGAGATGGATCCCAAACATCTAAAGTTATGGTAAGTACGTTTACATCTGCAGCACCCTATGTCTTTATTATACATCATTTCAACTTTATGCGGTGTGATAAATGTTCTATGTAAGGACTTCCAAGAGAATATCCTCCACCTTAGTGATGAAGTAGTTTATTTTGAACATTGTATTATTGTTTTTTTATCTTCTTCACATGGGGAGTTATTAACAAGTCTTAAATAATCTAGTAGCTTCCTCTGTGACATACTGTTGATTTCTTAAGTACCTTCTATATTTTAGATAGTAGTCCCTTTCCAATTGCATTCTGGTGCATTAGAATAATGAGTAAATCAGTGAATGTGGGGAAGGAATTTCTAATTATTGGTTGCTTTAGATTAATCTTATGTTCAACAAATTGTCTACAATTTTGGATTTCTAACTGCATATCTTTGCTTAACTCAGACTTATTAATGATATGGTCAACATTTTGTAACTTCCCATTGTCTAGTAATTGATACCAGTATAATGGGTTTTTATCTTTAAATGTAGTCGTTGTTAAATGTATTAATATTATTTTGAGTATAGGTAATTGGAAATACAGAGAAAATCCATAATATAATAAGAGTTAATTGGTTTGTTTTTGTTTTCTACAAAATAGTATTTTACTAACCAATGAAGTTTATTAGTAGCTATTTTAATATGTTATGATTTTGTTAAATTATTGAATTTACACCAAATACCTCCCTGAATATCTTTACATTTGGCATTATAGTTGCTATTTAACCAAGAAATTATTGTCTAAACAATTGAGAGTAAGGAATATAATTCTAAATCTGGAAGACCAATACCACCCAATGTCCAATCTCTAAGAAATAGCCAAGAATAATTTGTGAGTTTGCAACTAACTTGATTTAGAAGCTCATCAGACTGAATCCTTTATATAGATTATACCCAATTGCCTGTATAAAACAAATTTATTATGACACTGGGAAGAAATCCATGTTAAGGATAGAAAAGAGGAATAATTATTAACTTGAATTAGATCTTCCAACAAATACAGAAGCCCTACTTCGCACAGACCTTTTTTACTTGCACTCAAATAATAATCAAACAGATGTTTTCTATTTTAGTGCCTTTCCTTTACTCCAGAGATTTTCAGCCTTTTTCATCTCGTGGCACGCATAAACTAATTGCAAAAATCTTGCGGCACACCAAAAAATATATTATGTTTTTTCCTGAAAAAAAAATAGGTATAATTTTGATTGATTTAGAAAATCTTTTCCTCTTTTTTGCTTGCATTTAGTATTTAATGAGATATCAGCTTGACGTCTTAGAATGTCTTTTGTGTGAGGCTGAATTTTGGACAGGCATACTCTTAAATCTTCCATGGTTTCCAGCCGCAATCTATTTTTTTTGTTCTAAATATTATTCACTGCAGAAAAGCTTGATTTGCACAAATATGACATGGAGAATGGAAAAAGTGCTTCTGTTGCTTTTTTTATAATATTGGGAAATTCACTTTTAAGAGGTAACCAAAATGAAGTAGCTTCTGTTGTTGAATCCTTAAGTTTTAAACTTCTGTAATTTCTTATCTATGTCAACTCGCCCTCTTTTGTAATATTTAAACTTACCAGTTTGCATGCATTTACGACAAATGGATCTCTTATCCAATCCAAGGATGATATCCCGAGTGGAAAATATTTTTCAGTATTTATACTAAGTAATCTTAAAGTTTGTAACATTTATAAGAGTTCCATCCAGTTTCCACCTTTTCATTACCTCAAACATTTCTACTGCATTTTCTCTTCTGATTTTCTTAGCAAAGCATTAATTTTTCTTTGAATGCATTAATTTTGTTGGTGGAAGTAAGAATATTTTCACAATCTCCTTGCATACCTTTATTAAGTGTGTTCAGTGATTGAAAGAAATGCAACCTTATTGCATCAAAGCTCATCACTGAGGAAATCAGCTAACTGAGATTGCTGAGTTGTCAAAAACGTTACAGCTTCCTCTTTTAGTTCATAAAATCTTAATAGAACTTGATAATGAGATAACCAGCTAAATTATTTTTATTTATTTATTTTACATTTGTTTACTGGAAAAGTCCGACTGGACACAGGTGCCTTTTCAGTGGAGGCCCAGGTAGAAAAGTTCCACTTAAAAGGATAATGTCAACATATACTGGCATACATAGGGTACCGGTTACAGACATTTCAACAGTTTAACAAACATACAGGATTCTACATCAATGACAAATAGTTCAGAAGTGGAAAACCTACATTTCATTGCATGGAAAAAAGTCCCATCATGTCTCATATTGCTACAGTTGCAGTTGAAATAATCGAGAGGGTTGTACACATACATATGTGGTTGCTACAGGTGTGACTGAAAAGATAAAGAGGGTTATAAACTTAACATATGAGGTTACTACATCCTGTTATTTAAATAAAGAGGGTAGAAGATTGTTTGGGAAATCAGGAAGGCCTAATCAGGGGAGTAACAAGAACATAGCCAGGTGTCCACTCGAAAGCTGTTAGAAGTTATTGGGGTTGGCAGCTTATTCCAAATTTTAGGAATATAGTTAGAGAAGAGAAATGTCCCTGCTGAGTTGTTGGCTTTGGTGTTGGTTACTGAAATTAAGAGATCAGCTGAGGTGTATGATTGAATGAGTTTCTGAAGAGAAGGGGTTTTATCAGGTTGTTGGAGAATTCTGTGGGAAAAGGTTGGTTGATTAAAGTGTAGAAGCTGTGGGAATTTAAGCCAATTAAGCTGTTTTAGTGCTGTACAGTGATGTGATCTATGTAAAGCTCCAGTGGCACATCTTGCTGTTTTACTATAGCAAGATTCCAGTTGGTTTAGGTCCATTTTGCGGAGATTGGTTAATACTGGGGAGGCATAGAGGAGGGTTAATAGGAGGTATGTGTGAGCTATGGTAACTTATGTGTTATTTGTAAGAAATTGTTTGTGTCTATAAAGGAGACCTATTTTCTTATGAACCTTTTTGATGGTTTGGGCTATGTGAGTATTGAATTTCAGGTTATCAATTTCTACCATGAGCAGTTTAGTTTGAGTGCTTGGGGTGATCATAGTTTTGTTCCTAGAGAAGATATTAATGGACTGGGAATATTAGGGGAATCTGCTTGGGTTAAAAATGAGCTCAGTTCTGTTGAGATTTAGAATCAGCTGGCTGTTAGTGAGCCAGGTTTCTACTGACAAAAAGGAATCTTGGGTTTTGGTGTGGAGGTCTTCCATTGTTGGGGGCAGCACATATTAGGGTGGAGTCATCAGCGTATTGGTATTGTACTACTTAGGCTTGTGGTGCTGAGGTCTTGAGGTGGTTAATGAATAGAGAGAATAGTAGTAGTTCAAGGATTGAGCCTTGTGGAACCCCTAAGGAGAATGGAAGAAGAGGAGTGAGTTGATGTTGCCATTGGACGGCTTGCAGTCATCCTGTTAGACAGCTTTCAAATCATGGAATAGTGGAATTGCTGAGGTTTAGATTGAAGAGAATATTGATGAGTTTATTGTGATTGATCATGTCAAAGGCCTTGGATAAGTCTACAAATATGGCTGATACAAATTCTCCGTTGTTTCTATGGTGGTTAACAGTGTTAATAAAGGATAGTAGTGTTGTAGTGGTGCTGTGAAAGGGATGGAAGCCGTATTGAGTGTTTGGCAGTAGTTTGCATGTGAGAAGGCAGTCCATTAGTTGGGTGTGCATGACTCTTTCTAGTATTTTGGATAAGGGAGATGGAATGGCAACTGGGCAATAATTGGTGAGTTCAGTGGAATTATCTCCCTTGTGTAGTGGTAGAATGTGGGAGGTTTCCATATTACAGGTACCTGGCTTTCAGATATTGAATGGTTTGAGTATGGCTACTGGGTAGGCCATTGCTTCAGCTGCATATTGTAGAAATTCTGCTGGAAGGTTGTCCGTGGCTAGAGCTGTTGATTTAAGTTTTGAAGTAGTGTTTTTTTACAGTTATTATAGATACTGGGTGTAGGTTGAAGTGGGAGGTGGAGTCTTGGGATTTGAAGCTATTCTGGGGGGCAAGAGAGGTAGGGTTTGACAGTTTGCTAGGGAGTGGATAGTTTCTGTGAAGAATTTATTAAATTAGGTTGCAATATTATCAGGATTGTTGGTTGTTGTTGGGGCAGGGGTGATGGATTTACCTGGTTGAAGTATGTTATCAAATGCTGCCCAGAATTTTTTTGGGGGGTTGTATGTTTATTTTGGATGTTTTGGTAATAGTTGATTTTGTCTAATTTTTTTTTTTAATTGTTGCCAGGCTTTGTCTCTAGCCTTGAGTAGGGATCTACATTCTTTAGTTAACCGGGGTGCATATTTAGATTTTACTCTGATAGTTATAGGGACAGCATGGGAGTTTAGTATGTCTAAGAATATATTGTTGAATGAGTTAACTGTGTCATCAAGAGGTAACTGTTTGATAGATTCCCAGTTACAGCTATTTAGAGTGGTGATGAAGCTATTTAAATTGATTTTTTTTGTTTCTGATTAAGCAGAAGGTGGGCTGGATGACTTGGTGAGTCTGAGTCCCAAGAAGGAAGTCTGACTGATGGTCACTTAGACTGTCTGGCAGACAACCTGACTGAGATGCCTTAGAGGGGTTGCTAACTAAAATCCAGTTAAGAATTGACTGTGTTTTGGAAGATTTATCAGTCCTTGTAGGGGAGGTGATGAGTTGAATAAACCCGTGGAGGTTTATGTGGGAAGATGGATTTTCTGAGGAGCAGTTAAGCCAATCTATATTGAAGTCTCCATCAGAATTTTCTTGTGGGAGAGAATTGGATATCCATTGAAGTATGTTTTCCAGATTAGGGATATTGTTTCTTGGTGGGATATAACCACCAGTTATATTAATGTGTTTTTTGGGATTAACTTTTAATTAGGCAAAGATGAGGTCAGCATTGTCAAATTCAGTAATGTTTATGTCTACATGGTGTAGAATTAGGGGATTTTTAAATAATATAGCTACTCCTCCTCCATTTCTCGATTTCCTGTCTTTTCGTATAATATTGTAATCTGGAGCTGTTATTTCATTGTTAGTACTGTATGGAATGTTGTTAATTTCTGTATGGAATAACAACTCCATGTGAGAAGCTTCCATTGGGGAACATAGTGCTGCAAACAGTCTTGATTGTAAGAGCCTGCTTTTTATATAACTGGCAATTGTGACATTCTCGCCTAGTACTTTTTTCAGCTTGGGTACCAATGATTTTGACACTAGTACTTCTCTGTGGAGAAAACAATGAGTACAAATAATTCTAGGATTTTTTTTTTTTTTTGAGCCAGCGTCACAAATCCTTTTACACTTCATGACACAGAACGGGCACCATCCGTATAAATACTGATGCAGGACAACTTATGTCAATTGCTAGTCCCTCCACTAAAAGGGCGTATTGTCCTTGAGCACAACCAATATGGCAGCATCGTGTTTTGTACTCGTGTATTCAAGCTTGTCAGATCATCTGTGCCACATTACCTCGCCTCTGTGATAATTCTTGTATTTACTTAATTCAAAATAAAATGGAGGCAAAGTGGCATTTGGTGGGTTGTGGACGGACATTTTCAGTGGCAGCAACAGCAGGCAAGTGAAGTAATCCTTAAGTTTTAAAAGACTAATTATCTTTTTTAAAAAATCTTGTGACACACCTGTTGACCTCTTGAGGCACACTGGTTGAAAACCCCTGCTTTATTCCATCTACCTACATTTCCTTTATTTCTTCCCCTTGTTACAGGGTGGGAGGTTGGCGTAATGGTTAAGGTGCTTGCCTTAAAAACACAAGGTGTAGGGTTTGATTCTGACATGGGGTAATTAGCTAGGCTTAAAATGGCCCATAAGGGCAGTTAACCTAGTACTAACCTATGAACCTATTGTGTAAATAGGTCAGCTTTACCTTTATACAAATATTGTTTAAAAGCTCTGTTCAAAGGCTGAAGCTTGATACTCCTCCAAGGAGTAGATTAGTGTGCCATTTTCAATTTTTCATACTTTTTTTTTTATTTTTTCACTTTATTACATTCTAATTTAATCAAATAAGCATCAAAAAAGAAAGAAAGACAAGACCAACCCTATTTTTTATAGGTTCATAGATATACACTAGGCTAACAACCAGCAGAACCTTTATAATTGTAACCAGTTAGATGCCTCAGAATTTCTGAGCTAGAGAGCGCACCCCAGCACTACCAGGCTATAACTCATACCATACTCTTCGGCCACAGAACCCGGACCGAAACACAAAAGGTGGGGGTGTATCCATATTCATCAAGGATACCCACACCTCCAGGTTAGTGGCACAGTACAATACCTCAGAAATCATCCATGTGCAACTAACAACTGGCAAAACTTTAATTCAAATTGTAGCTTGCTACAGATCACCCACCATGGCCCAGGACCCCCATTCCGCATTTCTGAAGACACACTGGAAAATATGAAGGTCCTACCAAATGCCCTAATATTGGATGATTTCAATTATCCAAACATTAACTGGGAGAACTACTCAAGTACTAACTCCCTTGCCCAACACTTCCTAGAATTTATAAACTCAAATGCCCTGGATCAACTGGTCAACACCCCCACCAAGGTGACAACATATTGGACCTGGTCATCACCAACATGGGTGACCCGTGTTCTACACCGGAGGTCAAACCCTCGCTGGTTAGATTAGACCATAGCCTAATCACTCTGGATATCCACATTCCGCCCCCACCTCCAATCAAAGAAACCACCATGAAAAACTTTTCAAAAGCAAACTTCACGTTACTTAAGATCGAGGTGGAAAGGTTCATAGCCCCCATGCCAAAGAACAACGCTGTCCAAGCTGCTGAATCCCTTACAGAGGCACTCTATGAGCATCTGCAAGAATGCATGGATCGTGCTATCCCAAGCAAAACCAAGAATCACTCCTCCAAGAAAAGAAAACTAGTCTGGTGGACCCCTGCCGTAAACAAGCTATACAATAGGAGGAGGAAACTAGTACAGAAAAGAGTAAAATCCCAAGAAGGTAAGACATCCCTGATCAGTATCAGCAAGAAACTACGATCCCTCATAAAATCATCCAAGGCTAGCTTCAAAAGAAAAATTGCCAAGGACTCCAAAGATAACCACAAAGCGTTCTTTAGCTATGTCAAGAACCTAAGTGGAAACTCTCAGATCTGCTCTGAGTTAGTGCAGAATGGCACAAAATACAATGAACTGACATTGCCAACATTCTGGCAGACTGGTTTAGTGCAAACTTCACCCCCCTCTCACCCCCTAAAGGGCCGATAACCATACCAGAAGAATGTAGAGCCACAGCAATCACTGGCACACAGGTTAAAACAGCCCTATCCAAAGTCAAAAATACAGCTTCAGTGGGACCAGACGGTGTCCCAGGCTGTGTCTTACACGAGCTCTAAAATGAACTAACCCCTCACCTAAACACACTGTTCAAACTCAGCCTTTCTACAGGCTATGTACTCACAGAGTGGCGCACAGCAACAGTTATCCTGCTCCACAAAGGTGGAGTCACAACGGTCCCCGGGAACTATAGCCCTATAAGCCTGACTAGCCTGGGTCTGCAAGGCTATGGAGCGCATCATCATGGAATTCATTAACAAAGACATTGGGAACCTTCAAACATTGGACCCTATCCAGTTTGGCTTTAAGGGCAGATCATGCCTCCTAAACCTGGTGGACTTCTTTGAGACAATTACCAAGGCTTTAGACGAGGGAAAGGAGGTCCACACAGCCTACCTCGACCTCGCAAAGGCTTTCAACACCATTCCCCATTCTGGTATTATAGACAAGCTCACGAGCCTGGACGTAACCCCTACGTCACGAGATGGGTTGCCAGTTGGCTCACGGATAGAACCCACACAGTGAGAGTTGCAGGCTCTAGGTCTGACTGTAAACCAGTTACAAGTGGCGTCCCTCAGGGCTCAGTCCTGGGAACCCTCCTGTTTGGTATATACTTCTCAGAGGTACAGGCAAGCACGGGAGGACTATGGCTGACCAAGTTCGCAGACAACTGCAAACTGCGGGCCATAATTGACTCTCCAGCTGATACAGACATCCTCCAGAAGGGTCTCACTAAGACGGGTACCTGGTGTCAAAATCATGGCCTCAAGCTAAATGCCAAAAAGTGCATAGTCATCCCCTTTGGAAAAAAACAAAGTACCCACGAACTACCACATACATGGTAGTCCCCTAAATACAGAAAATGTAATAAGGGATCTGGGGACCCAAGTGGATAGTAATCTCTTCTTTGATAATCATATTGCCAAGGTGGTTAGAAAATCCTTTTATGTGGTCCACCTAATCACAAAAGGGTTCACATCTAGAACAAAAGAGGTTATTGTGCCCCTCTACTCATCACTCAGACCCATCACAGAGTACAATGCCCCATTTGGGATGTACCATACAAGACACCTGCAACAGCTGGAAAGACCACAGAAGTACCTCACCAAGAGGATTACTGGCCTCAAACAGATGCCCTATGCAGCCCGACTGAAGAAACTCCAGCTGTTCTCGGTTGCATACCGCTTACTCAGAGGTGATCTCTGCCTGACATACAAGGCCACGTCCAACCCAGAATTGATGGACATGCTCAACCTAAAAAAAAACAAATACCCAAGAGCCATATGCTCTAGGGATCTAAACCTCACCACAACGATAAATAGGACATACTGGAGGGATAGATTCCTGTCCCAGAGACTCTCCATGCTTTGGAACAGGATTCCAATCTACATTAGGCAGAGCCCCTCACTAACACTCTTCAAGAGACACCTTGAGGAGTGGATGGGAAACAGAAAATTTACCCTGGGGATCACTGCAGTGTCTCTGCTGGACCGAGGCACAGGGAACTAATGGCTCTGCTGGACCGAGGCACAGGGAACTAATCTAAGGGGGCAGCAAAAGCCAACACATTCTGGCTAGGCTTATAGATGCCCTCTGACGGATAGCCTAGTACTTACCTATGAACCTATACTGGTTAAGTATTTGTAATTCATGTATAACAAGGTATGCCTAAAAATAACATCTAGATCTGGTGTTGTCAATTTTCATTCTATCCTCTATCTGTGGGGTTCAGATCCATTCCTTGGAACCGACTCAGCCAATACCATAGCTTGTGATAACCAACAAACTCTGGAGCTTATCTCTTACCCACAGTGCACCTATCCCAGTTACCTCAGATTTTGTTTGCCACTTTTCGTTTCAGACGTGGTGTCAATTGCTGTCGAGCAGATAAGTGATTCCTTTAATATATTTAACTAACTTTCCATTCTTCATTTCTTCTATATTTTCTCTATAATTCATAAAATCCCTTAGACTTTTTGTATTTCTTGTAAGTCAGTACTCTAAATATTATTAACTTTATTTACCTTTCTCTACACTTCAGTGAATTCTGAATATTATTGCTGATATTTTTCTCCTATACTTTGTGTAGATTTTTTTTTTATCATTGTTGATATAGTTCTATCTCTATATTCTTCTCTTCCAAAAAAAAAAAGATATGGTGGAAAAGGAAAAGGCTACAGCTGCATTTAAACATTGTCAGAAATGTGGCCATAAAATACCCTTTTCTGACATGCACTCTTTATGTGTTTACTGTTTGGGCCCCCCCTCCATCTTCAGGAGGATTGCTGTGTTTGTCATTCCTTTAGCCATAGTGCTCTTGTCGAGCAGAAAAATAAATTGATCTTAAAAGACCTCCTTTTGTCTTCTTTCAGTAAGATGTTATCTGAAACCACCTCTTGAAAAAATCCAGAAGCAAATCTGATTTTTCTAGTCCATTTTCTTCATCTTCCAAAGTTTCTGAGAAGTCAATAAAAAGAAGTTTGTCAGTGCAAATATCTCCATCGGCTCCGACTACAAAAAATCTAAAATGTTAGTTCCATCTTTACCTTTGGAACCTATGGGAAAAATGTCACACGCATCGGCTCCGACGTTTCATTGAAACTAAAAATTACCATAAGTCTACTAGCAGAACTGACTAGCTCTTCTGTTCCTAAAATTACAGGTCAAGGACAAACTTCAGTGCCAAGATCCTCAGATCCAACACCACAGTTACAGGATTCAACAAAAAGTCTTCTTCCAAAAACAAATTATTCACCCTCCATTGATTCCTTTCCAGAAAGATTTCCATCACCATTCTTGGAAAGACCTAAATTGCCTTCTGTGATGTCAGCACATTCCTCTAAAAGTCTAACCAAAGTTGATGTGGAGAGACTAGTGAGAAAAATCCTTTGGGTGCAAAGTGTAACAGGATCTCCTCAGTTCCTACCCCAACAGGTCAAGGATTCCATTCTTCAGCTATTCCCCCTTTACTTCCTCCTCTAACTTCATTTGAAGGCTTAGAGACTAAGTTTCTGAGCTACCTGGTGGCGTCTGTATCAGAACCGAAGTTATCTTTATTTTTGGAACCGATTACTGCTCTGAGCTGTTCAGTTCTGTTGGAACAGGAGACCTGTCAGGGCTGTATCTGTCCTGTTGGTTCCGAGGGGCTAGAGTCAGCTCCTATGTTTTCAGAGCCTCTTCTGCATTTTGGAGCTTCGGCACGAATCAGCTCTGCTCCATCTTCTTCGAGAGGAATCATTTCGGAACAGGAGATAACCTCTGTTCCAGAGTCCCTCCCTTCAATAGGTGGGTCTGTTTTCAAGACAATGGCAAAAGCTATGACTGTAGCAGTCAGTCAGTTGGCACCTTCCTATTTGGAACACACATTGTGTGTACCAAAACCCCAGGAGTCTCAAAAGGGAATACCATCTTCTTGTGATGCTTTCCCAGATCATTCCACTGAGGAGGTCCCTAAGAAGAAGTGCAAAAGGAAGTACTTGGATTCCTTAAAAGAATCTATCACAGAAGGCACAGACTTCGATGAGGGCAAAAGAGATCCCCAAGATCACCTCCTGACGATGTCTCCTTTGGAGACATCCTAGAAATCTTAAAACAGAGAGGTGTTTGGAAGTCCAGCAATCCTTCGTCTTTGGAGAGAGCGTACCTGCAGGCTTTTGGTACCCACCCATCTACCTCCTGGGTAATTCTGCCCACCAATGAGCTCATTGAGTTGATCTCTCGGCAAGCATGGAATGCCACCCACACCATTGTACCCATTCCCCAGAGACCTGACAAAATTATCACTGGATGGGATAGAGGAACAACGGATCTGATATTGTTAATCCTCATTCATTCCTTACGCATGGGTATCGGTTCCGACCTCGGAACTAAGCCGGCCATTTTCCAAGCTCGCGTCAGCTTCAAACTCTTGAGCTAAACTTACCCACAATCCCCCTCTCCCTGTTACCTCAGATTTCGTTTGCCGTGTTGCCATTCGGTCGTGTCAAGCTACTTCTCTTGAGCTAAGTACAGTTATTTGTTGTTCAATAGTTTTTCAGATTACTTTTCTATCAGAAAAGTTTATATTTCATTGTCTCACCCTATCGCATCTAGCGTACATAATTTCTTCAGGTTTTCCTGCCCCTTTCTTTACCACTTTTACGGTGAGGTATTCTCTCTTTACCGTCGTTGGTAATCCTTCCCCCTTTTTTCTCATACCTCCAGGTACTCTCTTGTACCACTGCTGGTACCTTTTCTATTAATTAATTTGCTGTCATGGCAGATAAGAAAGGTAGCCCGGGGTTTAAACGGTGTTCTGATTGTGGACACAAACTACCTACTTCTCATGCACACTCTTTGTGTGTTTATTGTTTGGGAGCCTCCCATTTGTCTGTTGACCCACCCTGTACTATTTGTGAGAACTTTTCAAATAGAACCTTGTTGGAAAGGAAAAACAAGCTGTTACTGAAGGGACTTCTTAAATCTCCCTTTTCAGAGGCTATTTCTGGGTCAGAGGTCTCAACCCCTCATAGAGCCCATAAGAAAATCTTGGATGTTCTTACTAAGGCTAAATCTTTGCCTTCATCCCCGGCTGGGGACTCCCACCAACCCAACCCTAAAAAGGCTAAAGTTTCAGCTCCGGAGCTCACTCAGTTAGCCCCAGTGCATTCGGTGCCTAGACCTTCAGCACCATTAGTGATCTCGGCTCTGCCTTCTCCTGCAGCCTTCACTATATCGGCACCGAGGGGCTCCTCTGTTCAGACGATTACCACTGTATCGGCACCAACCATTCAGTTGGCATAGACCTTGATCGCGTTGGCTCTGAGATCTTCCTCGGAACAAATGCCTTTTTTGTTGACTCCAGTTTTGTCAGTTCCAGCTTCAGCACTGACAACCACTTCGGCACCGATCCCTGTGTCGGCGCAGACCATGACCTCAGCACCGATGACCTCTTCAGTGCAGACAACTGTAGTCCAGTCTCACTCGGCACCATTGTCCTCGTTGCAGACAGATGAGATGGGCACTGAGTTTGCCTCTTCTGTGGACAGGCCTGTTTCTCCTTCAGTCTCCGTGAGGTCCACTAGAAGCCTTTCCAAACATGATGTGTTGCATCTTGTGGATCAGGTGCTCTTGGCCAGAGATATCCCACCCCTCAGGAACTATCCTTCCTTGGCAGGTGATCACTCGTCTCCAAAGACCCCTTCTTATTCTCCTCCTTCATTGCCTTTGAAGTCCATGGATATAGCACAGTCTTCCCCTTCTGCGGTCCCCTTTATGGATCTCACTAAGGAACCGCAGTTGCCTTTGTGGCAGGAAAGTTTTTCTATGACCCAGGATGTCAGTTGTGACATGCATAGTTTGCTGCTCCACAGCCAACCAGGGACTCCGGGTCGGCAGGCTGAGCCACTTAGGGGAGGGGTGACACCTGTCCTAGACATGCACTCCTGTTCGGGTAGACCAGCCTTCCAACTGATGGAGACGGCTTTTGCTGCTGCTGGCGATACTGGACTGTCTATACCTCCGCCCTCCTCTGGTACACTGGTTTCACAAGTCGCACCTAGTGTACACCGGGTGCAAGGGCCTCAGAACATATTCCCACAGAAATCCCCTTTTCTGCTGTCTTCTCCAGCTTCTTCCGCTGAGGAGGTCCACCGGAAAAATTCGTGTAAGAGGAAGCACATGGACTCCACAGAGGAGTTCCTCACTGAAGACACAGATTTCGATGAGGGGGAAGGATCCCCTCGGTCACCCTCTGAGGTATCCTTTGGTGATATCCTCGAAATCCTGAAACAGAGAGGTGACTGGCAGTCCTCTAATCTGACCTTCGAGGAATCTGTGTTCCTGCAGGCCTTTCACGCCTGGCCCCCTACCTCCTGTGTTACCCCACCTGCCGATGAACTTGTCCGGCTCATCGTGCAGCATGTTTGGAAGGCTCCTGATACCGTCGAAGCTATTCCCCAGAGACCATATAAGATTTTGTCCCCTCCTGCTTCGGATCCCCATTGGTCCAAAGGTCTTCCTGTGGATGCTTTGGTGGCGGCGGCTGCAACAAAAAAGGATCTGGCAGAAGAAGAAAGCCAGAATGTCCATCCACCTAACAAAGAGTCCCAGGCCATGGACAGGATAGGGAAGCACACCTTTGCTTCAGCGACCTGTACTATTAGGTCCCTGAATTATATGGCACATTTTACCAGGCTTCAAAGGGATCTGATTTCTGAGCTCTCTGAAACCTTGGCTGGTGCCATGTCTGATGAGGTCCGTGACAAAGTGGCCTCTCAGCTGGCCACCATTGAATCTACATCTAACTCCTCTATGTGACTGATATCTCACGCATCAGAAGGAGCAGCTAGAGCAGCGGGTTCAGCTGCGATCTTGAGACGACACACCTGGATGCGCTTGTGCAATTTCACGTAACACTTTAAGGCTTTCTTTCTTAACGCTCCCATTGAGGCCTCCTCGTTGTTTGGGCCCAAAGTTAAAAGCACATTGGCCAGATGTGAACAGGACGGTAAGGCCCTTTCTGCCATAGGTGTCCATTATTCTTCCCTTCAACGTGCTTTCTCCCGAAACCAAAAGAGTGGGAAGATATGGTTCAAGAAATCTTAGGGTCCTTTCAGTGACACACAGGCCGAGTTCTCCCCCAGAGGCAGAGGGGGAAACTCACAGGGAAGACTCTCCTTTCGGGGTAGAGGGGGTCCGCATAACCAGGATTCCAGGGATCCTTTCCCTGGTCAATCCTACCAGCGCTCTTGAAGAGCGGCCCAACTCCTTTCCTCTGGAGGTGGTTGGGGGACGTTTCTCCTTGTACCCTTCTGCCTGGCTAACCAACACCACCGATTCTTGTGTACAAAGGATTATAACCAGAGGTTATCATATCCCCTTCGATCTTTGTCCTTCCCCTTCAAAAAACCTTCCCGGCATTCCACCCAGTCAAAGGGAAGAAGCAGCAATAGAGACAGCAAAGCTGCTAAGAAAGAGAGTCATCCAAATAGTCCCTCCAGACCAGATAGGATCCGGATTCTACTCAAGACTATTTTTGGTGCCAAAGAAAACCGGGGACTGGAGACCAATTTTGGATCTCAGTGTATTGAACAAGTTTGTGAGAGTACAAAAATTCCGGATGGTTACAATACAGTCTATCCTCCTGCTTTTGGAAAAAGATGATTGGATGTGCTCGATAGATCTTCAAGATGCGTACTACCACATAAAAGTGGACAGGCCATCAAGAAGATTTCTGTGCTTCCGTGTGGGAGCCAGTCACTACCAGTTCAGAATACTGCCCTTCGGACTCTGTACAGCCCCCAGAGTGTTCACAAAGTGCATGGCAGTTGTCACAGCTCACTTGCGACTTCAAGGATTCCAGGTGTTTCATACCTAGACGACTGGCTCATTTCCGCCCCCACCAGACATCTACTGGAAAAAGCCCTGGCATACTCTTTCCTCACTGCGCAAAGGCTAGGCATAACCATAAACTGGCAAAAATCCAATCTCATCCCATCTCAGTCGACAGAATTCATGGGGGTTATCTAGGACACAAAAAACTGCAGAGATGCTATTCCAGAGCACAGAGTTCTAAGGATAAAGCAACAACTAATTCCAATCCTTTCAAGGGAAAACTCCATGGCTCACTTGGTTCTACAGCTGTTGGGTTCCATGGAAGCCTCCATCACCATTGTTCCCCTGGCCAGGTTTCACATGAGGCTTCTACAATGGCTAGTGCTCACCCAGTGGTATCCTTTTCAGCATTCTCTTTCAGCCATGATTCGAGTAACCCACAGGTGCAAACAGGATTTAAATTGGTGGATGACACAAAATCTCTCACAATAGTCTCGCCCCTTCTCCCACCAGCAACCCAAGGCCACAGTGACCACGGATGCCTCCCTGATGGGGTGGGGGGGGGGCTATGTCAGGGACAGACAATACAAGGCACTTGGTCCGAACTGGAGGACCATCTGCATATAAATGTTTGAGCTGAGGGCAGTGCTTCTGGCGTTGCAAGCATTCCATCCCCTGCTGCCGTCTGGGACAATTGCGATTCAATCAGACAACATGGCTGTGGTCTGGTACATCAGTAAGCAAGGCGGAACCAAATCTTACCCCCTTTGTCAAGAGGCCATGAGGATATGGCAATGGGCGATGGCTACCAACCGTTTTCTTCTAGCAACGCACATTCCCGGGAGTTCCAACGTGATAGCAGACAGACTCAGCAGGTGCATTCTTCAACCTCACGAGTGGTCCCTGAATCCCTTGATAGCGGCAGAGATCTTCCACTGTTGGGGCCATCCTTGCTGCGACCTCTTTGCATCCCTGACCAACTACAAATGCAGCAACTACTTCGCCCTGATTCCCCCTCCGGGACAGTCACCCAGGGACGCTCTAGTCCACAATTGGAACTCGGGTCTTCTTTATGCTTTTCCACCCTTTCCCCTCATTCCCTAGTTTCTGAAGAAAGCTCGTCAGTTGAAGAGCAAGGTGATCCTCATAGCACCATATTGGCCTCGACAGATTTGGTTCCCCTTCCTTCGGCCTCACCTACTAGATCGACCATGGATTCTCCATCCAACCCCAGAGTTGATCTCATATCACAGAACCTGATTCATCCCAACTTGAATAGCCTGAAGCTCACGGCTTGGCTACTCCAATTCCCTTGATTGTCAGGCAGAATGATCTTTCTTTACCAGTACGTGATATTCTCATTGCTTTTCATAAATCTTCCACTAGAATTACTTATCTGAGCAAGTGGAAAAGATTTACCTGTTGGCTGAAAGATAAACAAGTAGACCCCTTTTCAGCACCAGTGTTGATAATACTAGACTATCTGGCCAACCTTTTTCAATCGGGTCTATCAGCCTTTACCATTAGAGTTCATTTGGCTGCAGTTTCTAATTTTCATGAGGGTGTCCAAGATTCCTCTCTTATGTCCCATAAATTGTGCAAGACCTTCATAAAAGGTGTGAATCATCTGAAGCCACCTTTTAGAGAACCTATTCAACCATGGGATTTATCATTAGTTCTACAAGCTCTGATGTCACTATTTCTAACCAGCCTCTTCTTGCGACCTCAAGTATTTGTCATGGAAAACCTTGTTTTTGGTTGCCATTACTTCTGCCAGATGTATTTCTGAGCTTCAAGCTTTATGTATCAAGAGTCCATACTTGATTTTTCATAGAGATAGAGTGTCTCTGAGAACTAATCCGTGATTTCTGCCTAAAGTGATCTCTGAAATGTCCATTAATCAAGCCATTGAATTGCCAGTTTTCTTTCCCAATAATTCAAACAGAGGAGAGTATTGCCTACATACCCCAGATATCCACAGGCAAATCCGTTTTTACTTAAACAGGACTAAACCCTTTCGTAAATCTGACCGGTTATTTTTGGCCTTTTCTGGACCTAGATTAGGATCTGCTGTTGCTAAGGTCACATTAGCTAGATGGTTGAAGGACTGTGTGACCTTCATTTATACACAACGTAATATCTCGTTGCTTACTACCATGAAAGCTCATTCAACAAGGTCAGTGGCAACTTCTGCTACCTTCCATGCCAGAGCTTCTTTACATGACATCTGTGCAGCTACAACTTGGGCTATGCCTCATACCTTCATTAATCATTACAAATTGGAATTGGCCTCCAGGGGAAGAGCATCTTTCAGTTCTGTGGTGCTCAGGAATGTCCTTCCATGAGAGCCTCCCAGGAATAGAGGTAGCTGGGGACTCTGTCCCATGCATAAGGAAAGAAAGAGGATTAATAATATCGGATAAAGAAGTTATGTCTTACTATAACATTCCATCTGTATTGTTGATCCTAATTCAGTCATTACGACCCTCCCTCCTCCCCCCTCCTGTGGTTTCTAGTGTATCTCACCATCCGGTTCTGTTAGGTTATTTGACCAGAGTTAGCCTCTACCTTCTTTGACTTGCAAACTCAATCTGAGGTAACAGGGAGAGGGGAATTGTGGTTAAGAGTTTAGCTCGAGAGTTTAAAGCTGACACGAGCTTGGAAAATGGCCGGCTCGGTTCCGAGGTCGGAACCAATACCCATGGGTAATGACTGAACGAGGATCAACAATACAGACGGAACGTTATGGTAAGACATAATTTCTTTTTTTGGTCAAAAGGTTTGCCTGTTGATGGCATGGTCATAGCGGCAGCAACAAAAAAGGAATTAAGCTGAGGAAAGTTCCTCTATCCATCCACCCAACAAGGAGTCTTGGGGGATGGATAGGTTTGGAAAACAGGTTTGTGCTTTAACTACCTTTGCATTATGGTCCTTGAATTTCTTGGCACACTTCACCAGACTGCAGAGGGATCTGATTAAGGAGCTTTCAGATGCCCTTTCAGGATCAGTCTCTAAAGAGGCTCAGGAATCTGTTGCCTATCAGTTGGCTAGCCTACAGTCCATATCCAACTCGTCCAAGAGACTCATTTCTCATGCAGCCAAAGGGATGACAAGAGCAGCGGGTTCAGGCGTTGCCATCAGGAGACACACTTGGATGCGCTTATGTGATTTTGTGGAGCCCTTCAGGTCTTTATTCATCAGTGCTCCCTTTGACAGCATGTCCTTGTTTGGCCCTAAAGTTAAAGAAGCTTTGCCCAGGTTTGAGAAAGATGGAAAGGCCCTATCTGCTGTGGGTCTACAATTTTCCACTCCTCAACAATCCTTTTCAAGGTGTCAGCGAAGTAGTGGAAAGATATGGTTCAAAAAGTCCCAAGGGTCATTTCAAGAACGCACATGGATGTGGTTTCCCAGGGACAGAGGGGAGGAACTTCAGTGGAAGGCTTTGCCCTTGTGGCAGAGGTGGCCAGGAAAAACCAAGGGAACAGAGATTCTTTCTTTGGTAAACCCTTTCAGCACTCCTGAAAGGAGGCCCAGTTGTCTTCCTTTGAAGGCAGTCAGGAGTCAACTGTCCCTGCACGAGAGAGCCTGGCTAGAAATCACATCAGATATCTGGGTGCAGGGGATCATTTCTAGAGGTTATATTATACCATTTTTCCATCCCCCCCCCCAACATTTGCAAAACAATCCGTACAAGCAATACTACAAATTCAAGACCTGCTAGAAAAAGTCATCCAGTCCCACCAGACCAGAGAAAATGCAGAACTTACTCAAGATTCTTTTTAGTGCCAAAAAAAGACGGGACTGGAGACCAATTTTGGATTTCAATGTTTTGAACAAGTCATTGTGACAAACAAAATTCTGGATGGTCACGGTTCAGTCCATTCTTCCATTTTGAACAGGATGACTACATGTGCTCAATATACCTTCAGGATGCCTGTTGTCATATCAAGATGGACAGGCAGTTCAGAAGGTTTCTCCATTTCTGGCTGGAAGCCAGTCAGTATTATTTTGGAGTTCTGCTCTTTGGTCTCACCACAGCCCTCAGGGTGTTCACTAAGTGCATGGCAGTAGTGGCAGCTCACATGAGACTGCTGGGATTCCGGGTATTTCTGTACTTAGATGACTGGCTCATTACCAGTCCAACCAGGCATCATTTATTAGAGGCAAGAGAGCAGGTTCTCCAGACATGTTCCTGTCTGGGGATAACCGTAAACAATGAAAAATCTGACCTTGAACCAACTCAAACCTTAGAGTTCATAAGAGCTATCATGAAAACAAAGACAACAATAGCCTCTCTTCCCCCTCTGAGACTAAAGAAAATCAGATCACAAGTCATAAATATAATCAACAGCACACCTAATTCTACAAGCCTTGGGGTCCATGGTGGCAGCTATAACTCTAGTCCCTGTAGCCAGATTTCACATGAGAATTTTACAATGGCTGCTGGCAACACAGTGGTCAATACTATACCAACCAGTGTCAGCTTTGATTGCAATCACCAACATTTGCAAGAGAAATCTCAAATGGTGGATTCAATCGGATCAAATTCTACAAGGCTGTCCTTTCACCCCCTCTCAAGCCAGGGCCACAGTGATCAGAGATGCTTCCCAGTTAGGATGGGGGGCATTGTCTGGGGAATACTGTCCAAGGCACTTGGTCCCTCATAGTGGCCAACTTGCATGTCAGTGTCTTAGAGATGAGAGCAGTGCTTCCAGCAGTGCAGGCCTTCCAGGATGCTTTCCCTTCAGGGACAATTGAGATACAAATGGACAGTGTCATTAATTTGGTACATCAGCAAGCATTGCGGAACCAGGTCCTATCCCTTGTGTCGAGAAGCTCTCAGAATGCAACCACTTTCGTAAAGCACATTCCAGGTAAATCCAGTATGATAACAGACAAACTGAGCAGATGCGTACTCCTGCCTCACAAGTGGTCCCTCAATCTAAAAGTGATGGAATGAATATTCCGCCAATGGGGCCAGCCTTGCTGTAGTCTTTTTACCTCTCCCCTAAACAAGTGCATCAACTACTTTGCCGTAATCCCCCCTCAGGAGCAATCACCGAGGGGTGCTCTTGTCCACAGTTGGCCCTCCAGTCTTCTTTATGCCTTTCCTCCAATTCCTCTAATCCTGAAGTTTCTAAAGAAAGCAATCAGTTTGAAGAGCAAGGTAATTCTTATTGCACAGTATTGACCTCAACAGATTTGGTTCCCCTTCCTTTGGCCTCATCAAATTCACCAACCTTGGATTCTGGACCTGGTTCCAGATCCTCTGTCCCATCTGACAGGCATGAGCCACCTGGACATTTTGAACCTCAAGCTGACAGCTTGGTTTCTCCAATTCCATTAATAGCCAGACAGCCTATGATCTCTTCAACTGTCCAACACACACTTTTGGCCTCTCACAAAGCATTTACGGGTAAACTTTACAATAGTAAATGGAAAAAGTTTGTCTTTTGGGCACGTCAAAATAACATTGACCGTTTTTCAGCATGTATTCATAAGATTCTCAATTTTTATCATCACTGTTCAATGAGGGGACTTCATTTTCTACTATTAAAGTTCAGTTAGCAGCTATTTCCAATTTTCATATTAGATTTGAAGACATCACTTGTTTCAAGTAAAGCTTTTTTGAGAGATACTCTTCTTTTAAAGCCTCCTTACAAAGATCCAAACCCTCCCTGGGACCTGAACTTGGTGTTGCAAACAGTCATACAGTCTCCTTTTGAACCAGCAGCAGATTGTAATCTTAAGTTTCTGTCCTGGAAAACTATTTTCTTAGTAGCTATTGTAAACCACCATATTTGATTTTTCACAAGGATAGGGTTGTGCTAAGAGCCAACCCCTCTTTTCTGCCAAAGGTGGTTTCAGAAGTTAGTATCAATCACTCTATTAATCTACCAATGTTCTTCCCCAAATTTGCTAATAAAGGTGAATATTGCTCACACGTATTAGATGTTCATAGACAATTACATTTTTATCTTTACAGAACAAGAGATATCAGAAAATCTGACCAGTTATTTATCTCTTACACAAATACAAAACTAGGAAAACCTATAAGCAAAGTGACATTGGCTAGATGGCTAACAGATTCCATTCCTTTCATCTAAGGACAACCACAAGGCTTTCTTTAGCTATGTCAAGAATCTGCATAATAATACGCAGATTTGCTTGGTGCTACAACACAACAGCACCACTTATACTGAACCAACTGACATTGCCAGTATCTTGGCAAACAAGTTCAGTGCAACTTTTACTCCTCCCTCACCCTCTAAAGGGCCCATCCACATACTCTAGGAATACCAAATCCCTATTATCATGACTGCACAAGTAAAAACCGCACTGACCAAAGCTAAGAGCACAGTTTCCATGGGGACCAGATAATATACCGGGTTGTGTCCTGCACGAACTACAAAAGGAACTGGCACCACGCCTGAGTTCTCTGTTCAACTACAGCCTCAATTCAGGCTTTGTTCCAACCGAATGGCGGACTGCTACAGTCATCCCACTCCACAAAGGGGGTGTGACTACTGACCCTGGGAACTACCGCACTATCAGCTTGATGAGCCTGATCTGTAAGGCTATGGAACGTATTATTACGGATCTTATAAATAAGGATATAGGGGACCTTCAAACCCTGGATCCCACACAGTTTGGGTTTGTGAAAGGCAGATCATGTCTGCTAAATCTAATAGACTTCTTCAAAACCATCATCGGAGCAGTGGACGAAGGCAAGGCTGTCCACATAGCCTACCTCGATCTAGACAAAGCCTTTGACACCATCCCACACTCTCTGGAATCATTGATAGTCTCACTAATCTGGGCATTAACCCTTACATCACTAGATGGGTTGCAAACTGGCTCACTGACAGAACCCACATGGTGAAAGCAGCTGACTCCAAATCTGACTACTGGGCAGTTACAAGTGGAGTCCCACAAGGATCGGTTCTGGGGCCACTCTGGTATCTACTTCTCTGAAGTTCAAGCCAACAACAAGGGACTGTGGTTAACCAAATTCGCGGATGACTGCAAACTGGGAGCTATTATTGATTCTCAAGCGGATGTGGACATCTACAAAAAGGCCTCACGGAGACCAACGACTGGTGCCAAAACCATGGCCTTAGGCTAAATGCCAAAAAATGCATACCCATTCCCTTTGGGAAAAACATGGTGCCCACAAACTCGCTTAACTCTGAAGGAGTTATAAGGGATTTAGGGACGCAGGTAGATAGCAACCTCTCCTTTGGCAACCATGTTGCCACTGTAGTTAGGAAGTCCTTCTATGTGGCACATCTCATCACAAAAGATTTTTCATCCAGATAAAAAGAAGTCATTATCTCTCTCTACTCGTCCCTTATTAGACCCATTATAGAGTACAGTGCTCATTTGGCATGTACCTCACTAGACACCTCCAACAGCTGGAGAGGTCACTGAAATTCCTCACTAAGAGGATCTTAGGACTCAAACACATGCCTTATGCAGATAGACATAAAAAAAATTAAACTATACTCTGTCTCATATTGCCTGCTTAGAGGCAGTCTCTGCTTGACATACAGAGCCATGTCTGACTCTGTTTTTGCTCGACATGCTTCATCTGAAAAAATCCCAATCCCTCCATGCTACTCGCTCCAAAGACCTCACCCTTATCACCACATTAAACAGAACCTGCTGGAGGGACAGGTTTCTAACCCAGAGACTTCCAGTACTCTGGAATAAACTCCCCATTCACATCAAGCAGATCACCTTACTGTCCCTCTTCAAGAGAAATCTTGATGAGTGGATGAGAAATAGGAAATTCACCCCAGGGATCACTTAAATTGCACTGCTAGATAGTGCACAGGGAACTAATGTCTGGTAAGCCAGATGACTGGGAACACAATTGGGCTAGGCTTGCAATGGCTCCAGGGCAGTTAGCCTGGTACTTACCTATGAACCTATCTACAGCAAATTGGGGATTGCTTTATCAAAAGCTTTGAAAGCACATTCAATTAGAGTTTTAGCGACTTCACCTCTCTTCCAATCTACTCATTACAAATTTGATCTGGTCTCCAGGGGAAGAGCATCATTTGGTTCAATGATGCTCAGAAACATCCTTCCTTGAGTCCACCCAGGGTCTAATGTAGCTGGGGACTGTGTCCCACAGGTTGAGGATAGAATGAAAATTGACAACAATAGATGAAGAAGTTATGTACTCATCATAAAGTTCCATCTTTGTTGTCTGTTTTCATTCTTCCTCAACTCCCCTCCCTCCAACCCCCATACCCTTGGATTTCTAGAGGCATGGAAGACTAGCAGATTATTATCCTTGGTATATAACTGTGGTTCCAGATATAGTCTCAATGAATGTCTTACGACTAATCTTTCCTTTGGTCTATCAGCAAACTCGATCTGAGGTAACTGGGATAGGTGCATTGTGGGTAAGGGATAAGCTTGAGAGTTTTTTGGTTACCACAAGCTATGGTAGCAGCCAAGTCAGTTCCAGGGAACAGAACAGAACACCACAGGTTGATAAAGAATGAAAATGGACAACACAGATGGAACGTTACAGTGAGTACATAACTTCTTTATTTTTATTATGCACAGTAACTTTCATAACTACAAGTCTCTCTGTTTTAGACACGAGGCAATATTCCATATCCATTTTTCTATAAATAGCCATTTTATGATTAGTTTTATGTATTAACAGTATCATTGTTATATACAGTACGTAATACTTTGTTTTTTCCACCTCAAGGGAGATTTCAAGGGATTTCATCTGCCCATCTGTCTCTTCTTCCTTTCCCAAAGTAGCAGCACTATCAGCTGGGAAGAGATTATTTCATTGTACACACACGCAATATGAAATGAGATTTCTGTCCCTTATTCTTACTTGTTGAAAGTTCCAAGCTCCCCTACTCTACAAATGAATAAATAAAATTATCATCATTGATGGCCAATAATTTTCTGTACTGTGTGATAATAAAATGAACAATTTCACAGTATTGTTTTGGGTATTTTAATGATACATGAATTTGTCATTATCTGCTTGATTACTGTAAGAGTGCTAGCGATCAGTATAGTTTCTCTACGTTATATGGTACAAAATAATTTTTAAGCACCTCTTCCCAACACAGGCCTGTTGCATATAAGTACCTTGCACTGCACTGTTGCAGCCAACTTTCGAATTTGTATCACAGCAGGTTAACAGGTGTGACACTGCAGAGGTCATGCAGTATTTCTGCACATAGCATGCTGCTTTTGGTAATATAAATGGTTACTTTTAACTGCAAGTCTTGATGCCTTTTCAGTTGATTCTGTTTTAGTATTTATACTCTCATGCATCACAGATGTGCAGTGACAATCTATGAAATTGCAGTGTCACGCCTGAATTCATATGAGCAAGGTGCAAAAAAGTGGTGCTGATTTCAGAAGTTCTCACTCTTGTGAAGGAGTTGCCACCTCAGTTTCAGAGATATGTATCAGCATAAAGTGAAAATAAAAGAGTGTATTTATATGCAGGAAAAAAATCTGTATGTATGTAAAGTCATGAATGCATCCTGGACCTGCAGGCAAAAAAAAAACAGAAAAGAAAAATAAAGGGAATAGAGAGAGAAATGGAAACAACAGATGCATTTATAAGTGTTCAGTAGCAATGCCTTTATTTTAGTGACAGAAACATTACATTTTATTCGTGAATCTGAAACTTTCATTAGGCAGTGTCACATATCTTGGAAGTGCTAATGCAATGAGTGATTGTTGACAAGTACTGGTTGAGGTTCAGGTGTGCTTGCATTGGTTTTACTACACTTACAATAATATGGCTGAATGACTGTGTTAAGTTCTGCAGTGAAATGTCAGAAACAACCTGCAGTGAAGCAGTGTAACAGTACATACGGACAACTACTGCTTCTGGGACAGGCATGCTTTCATTTCCAAAGTACTCATTGACATACAACATTTCCTTCCACTTCATTGATTCACTTACATAAATCTCACTTGAGTATATTTATTAACCATTTACTGATGCTGTGAGTATGACAGTCTTACTAACCAAACTCTGCTACTTAGTTATGCAATGCTACATTAGGTTTATTTTATGTAAACCTATGTATTATTTCCTTTTATTAAGTATCTGTCATACTTATGAGGTCATGATATCAGCTGGGCCACTCATCTGTGAATATGCTCAGTGCTGTAAGTAACTTCATCAGGTGCTGTGGTAATATGAGGAAAAAGAGGAGAAAAAGAGAATAATGGCTTACTAACTGAATGGGAATTGTGACTTAAAGGATTTCAGTATTTTCCATATCTGAAGTAGTTTACTTCATTTGGTCTTCATCCTGTGGGATACAGATCCATATTGGATCCAAGCCGGCAAATATTTCTAGCATCTTCTCTGAGCTCCAGACTCTTCCCCTTACCCATACCACACCTCCAGTGCCTTCCATCCCCAGATCTCATTTGCCACAATTTGCTTCTACATCGTGTCTTCTGAGCTCCAGCTAGCAGTTTGTTATTTAACTACTGTGAGTAGAAAACTTTCACTTTTTTTCATCAGTCTGGATTAGTTTAGGTACCCCTTCTCCCCTCCCATCGCTTTGGTGTCAAGTGTTAGTCTAGTTAGGTAGATAGAGTAGTTTGTTCTGTGGTGCCCCTCTCCCCTTAGTGTTGTCTATAGACCAGTGTGGTGTGTGTGTGTGTGTGTGTGTGTGTGTGTGTGTGTGTGTGTGTGTGTGTGTGTGTGTGTGTGTGTGTGTGTGTGTGTGTGTTTAAGTTCAAGAAAGTATTTGTCTGTCTTTTTTCTAAGGCTTTCTTTCTTCACTTAGGATGGCTGAAAAGCTTGTGTTTAAGCACTGCACAGAGTGTTGGCCATAAGCTCTCCCCAGCAGATGGCCACGCTCTGTGTGTGTTGTGCTTGGGTGTGGCCCACCTTAGTGTGGATTGCTCCATTTTTGTGGGGTTCAACCCCCGAGCTTTAAAGGATAGAAAGGCCAAGTTGGCCCTCAAAGGTCTTCTTCCTCCTACCGACTCTCTTTCCTCATCTTTGGTTACAGTCACAATGGCTGCTGTGACTGCCTCTCCCTCCTCTCTTCCTCTGGTCTCTCCTCCCTTCCAGGCTGGGACTCAAACTCCTGCATCTAAGCCTGTGGTAGCGGAGCAGAAGAGAGATAGAGAAAGGGAGAGAGAGTCAAAGACGAGGGAAAAGAGGAAGAGGTCCCCAGACCTCGCTTCTCCAAGCAAGTCAGCACTGATCCATGACTCCCCTCAGCTCCGATCTCCAAGGTTCTCCCCGGAGCCGGAGGAGGCATGTCCAGTCTCTCGGACCTTGGTTCCCCCGACCTACCGGGTCGGAGTCCATGGCCTCATTATGGTCATACCTGCTCATTATCGGATATGGATCTGGATAAGATGATGAGGCGCTTTATCCATACACAAATCCAGATGGAGGTCTTACCAGCCCCCCTCCCTATGGAGGTGGGAACTCGCTTCCTTTCTTTCAACCCATTTCTCCATCTCCGATCCGACTTCGGGTTCGGAGTATTTGGATCCAGGGTTGGTCTTGGTTAGGGGGTCGGCGCCAACAGTACTTGTTTCCTCGACACCAACTGCTGCCTGGAGCATTTCGGATCTGACCAGTTTGGATCCGAGCTGCTCTCTGAGCCAGAGCTTGGGTGTTGGATATGAGGGAGTGGAAACTTTTCCATTGGCTCTGACGGGCCAGATCTCCTCCCTCGGAGCTCTGTCCACCTCAGGCCCGGCTCCGATTCTCGCATTGGACCTGGGGAGACCAGCCTCCTTATTAGCTGCACAGGAGGTCCGCTCTCCTTCAACATTCAATGTGGTAGAAAGAGTCCTCTCTGTCAGATCGAGATCCCTGACCACCCCCTCGGACTCCTTCCAGACCCCCTCGGCTCTGTCTACGGTCCCCATTGTCTTACCAGAGGGACAGCCTGTGCTCGAAGAGTCCCAGATGGTTCCCCCAGGAAACAGATGGCTTGCAAGTACTCCTCGGAGAGCCCCACCGGAGATGTGCCTCGCAAGCATACGTGCAAGAGGAGGCACTTGGACTACCCCGAGACCCTCACTGAGGACACAGATTTAGATGATGGAGAGGGTTCCCCAAGATCACCTCCCGATGATGTCTCCTTTGGAGACATCATGGAGATCCTGCACCAGTGGGGAGGTTGGTCTGCTCCCAAGCCCTCTTCTGATGAGTCTGTGTTCCTGGAGGCTTTCGGCATGGGCCCATCTACTTCCTGGGTGTCCCCTCCCATGGATCCTTTAGTGGATTTGGTCACCTCTCAGACATGGAAGGAACTGGACACCCTGGAGCCTATCCCCAAGCGACCCAATAAAATTTTAAGCCCCCCCATTGACAGGCCATCCTGGAATAAGGTCTCCCCTGTGGACGCCATGGTGGTAGCAGCAGCCACTAAGAAGGAACTTGCTCAGGAGAGTTCCTTGGTCCACCCTCCTGACCTGGAGTCAAGGATGATGGACTGCCTAGGGAAGCAGGTGTATGCTTCAGCTACCTTTTCGATTAGGGCATTGAACTACTTGGCCCATGTTACCAGACTCCAATGCAACCTAGTAAAGAAGCTGGAGGAGTCTCCCCCCAAGTCCATGTCACAGGAGGACAAGACTTCGTTCTCCGCGAGAATGGCTACTCCCAAAGCGGTTTCAAATACGTCCATGCAACTCCTTTCCCATGCTATGGAAGGAGCAGCTAGGGCAGCTGGGTCCGGCATGTCTATGAGGCATAACGCCTTGCTCAGGTTGTGTCAATTTTCCAAACCCTTTAAGGCATCTTTTGCCAATGCCCCTTATGCCGGTTGTACACTCTTTGGTAAGATTGTCAAGGAGACACTAGTCCAGCGTGAGAAGGACGGGAACACACTGTCTGCTGTCAGAATCCGCTTCTCTAACCCTCAAAGGTCTTTTTCTCGGAACCAGAGAGGGCAAAAAAAGATGTGGTTCTGGAAGTCTGAGTATTCCCGGGACATTCAGGGCTCTTCTTCCCCTAGAGACAGAGGGGGACAAAATGGACACCGGCCCAGAGGCAGAGAGGGTCCACAGAACTTCAGGTCTCGAGAACCATTCTCGGACAGACCCGGGCAACAACCCTGAGGGGTTGCCCGACTGCTGTACTCTGGAGGCAGTCGGGGGACGATTGTCCTTGCACCCAGCGGCAAGGGAATCCATAACAACGGACCACTGGGTGCTTCAAATCATATCCAGAGGGTATTCTATCTCCTTCCTGGGTTACCCCATATCTCCTAGACACCTCCCGGAAGTTTCACCCACGCAAAGGGTGGCAGCAGCATAGGAAATTTCCAAGCTGCTCGTAAAACAATCCATTGAAACCATCCCCTCAGATCAGTCTGGATCGGGCTTCTACTCCAGGTACTTTTTGGTGCCAAAGAAAATGGGGGACTTAAGGCCCATTCTGGATCTCTCTACCCTGAGCCTGTCTGTTGCCAAAGAGAAGTTCTGGATGGTCAAGCTACAGTCCATCATGCTGTACCTGCAAGAGAGCGACTGGATGTGCTCGTTAGACCTCCAGGATGCTTACTATCACATAAAAATGCACAGAAGCTCCAGGAGGTTCATCCACTTCCGGCTAGGAGTCAGTCATTATCAATTTCGAGCCCTACTTTTTGGTCTCACCACAGCCCCCACAGTGTTTACCAAAGTGATGGTGGTTGTAGCGGCTCATCTGAGGCTTCAGGAGATTCAGGTCTTTCCATACCTGGACGATTGGCTCCTCACTGCTCCCACCAGGCGTCTATTTTCCCAAACCAGGGATTACTATCTGACATTTGCCCTGAGTTTGGGTATTACAATCAACACATCCAAATCTCTTCCAGATCTTGTACAGGTGATAGACTACATTGGTGCCAGGATAGATACACTTCAGTGCAAAGTATTCCTGACTTTGGAGAGCATTCTAAACCTCAGGATGCATGTCTCCCTGATCTAACCTTCTCACCTTCCTATGGCGGAATTGGTGTTGAGGGCCCTAGGCTTGATGGTGGCGACCATAACTCTTCTTCCGTGTGCTCGGCTACACATGTGGATTCTTCAGTGGACTCTAGCGGTTCAGTGGTCCCTGTTGGAACTGTTATTAACTTATCCTATCCACCTAAGTAGAGTGTGTTGGTTATCCCTCATATGGTGGATGAGCTCTCCGGACATTTTGGAGGGACGACCCTTTGTTCCAGCCCCAGCCCAAACTGACTCCCAACACTGGTGGGGGGGCATTGTTTGGGAAGGACAGTCCAAGGCCTGTGGTCCCCAATAGACACCAGCCTGCATATCAATGTCCTAGAGATGAGGGCAGTCCTTCTAGCATTGCAGGCCCTTCATGCCTTTCTTCCTGTGGGGACGATTGCCATTCAGTCATACAACATGTCAGTAGTCTGGTATATCAACAAACGGGGAGGGACCAGATCTTACCCCCTTTGTCGCAAGGCAATTAGAGTGTGAGAATGGGTGATCTCCACTGGTCGCTTTCTCATCGCAACACACATTCCTAGACTGTCCAACATCCTAGCAGACAGGCTAAGTTGGACCATTCTGATGCCTTACGAGTGGTCTCTGAATCTGTCAGTAGCGGAACAGATCTTCAGCGAGTGGGGTCAACCTTGCTGCGATCTCTTCGCATCTCCTTCCAATGCAAAGTGCAGCAAGTTTTTCACTCTGAACCCCCTGCCTGGGGAGTCCCCCAGAGACGCTGTAGTTCATGCTTGGCCTCCCAGTCTTCTGTATGCTTACCCGCCAGCACCTCTCATTCCGAGGTTTCTGCAGAAAGCTTGTCGACTGGGGAGCAAGGTGATCCTTATTGCCCCATTCTGGCCTTGCCAGATATGGTTTCCCTTCCTTTCATCTCACCTTCTGTCTCCACCTTGGATCCTAGATTCCATTCAGGATTTGATTTCACACCCCTCGGGGGTGCCTCATCCGCGTCTGGACAGCCTGAAGCTCACGTCTTGGCTGCTCCAGTTCCCATAATTGCTAGGACTCCTGGACTATCCTCCTCAGTTAGATCTATTTTGGTAGCTATTCATAAGTCTTCAACCAGAAAGGTTTATCACAGCAAGTGGAAACGTTTTTCTTTCTGGGCCTCTCAGAGGAGTTTAGACCCTTTCATGGCTCCTAGTTCCGCTATTCTTGATTTTCTAGCTGATATTTTCCAGCACGGAGCTAGTTCTTCTACTGTCAAAGTTCATTTGGCTGCCATTTCCCTTTTTCATGTGGGCGAGAATTCTACATCCTTAGCTTCTTCCAGATTGTGTAAAGTTTTTATCAAAGGCACCTTTTGCTATGCCCCCCAGTCAAAGATCCTGTTCCCCCGTGGGCCTTACTATGGTTCTCCAAGCTCTGGTCACTCCACCTTTCGAGCCTGCCGCAACTGCAGATCTAAAATTTCTATTATGGAAAACAGCTTTTCTGGTAGCTATTACCTCTACTAGAAGGGTTTCAGAATTAGAGGCCTTGTCCATCAAGCTTCCATGCATGATTTTTCATAAAGACAGTTTCCCTTCGAACCAATCCATCCTTTCTTCCTAAGGTGGCATCACCAGTCAATATCAATCAGACTATACATTTGCCTGTGTTTTTTCCCAAATTTACTAACAAAATGGAATACACGCTACACGTTGCATGTTCATAGACCGTTATGATTCTGTTTACACAGGCCAAAGAATTTTCGTAATTCTGATCAATTGTTTGTTTCCTTCTGTAGACCCTTTTTGGGGAAACCTATTTCCAAGGTCTCTATAGCTAGATGGATTTCTTCATGCATCTTGCAGGTCTATAAGGACAGAGGTATGTCTCCTCCAGGTCAGGTAAAAGCTCATTCCACTAAGTCCATGGCTACATCTGCAGCTACTTGGTCCACATCTCATACATTTATTTCTCATTACAAATTGGATTTGACTTCCAGGAGGAGAGCATCCTTTGGCTCCACGGTGCTCCGGAATATCCTTCCATGAGGGTCTCCCAGGAGTTTACTAGCTGGGGACTCTATCCCACAGGTTGAAGACCAAATGAAGTAAACTACTTCAGATAAAGAAGTTATGTACTCACCATAATGTTCCATCTGAGTAGTTGTACTTCATTTGTCTTCAACCCTCCCTCCCTCCTTCCCTCGGACCTTGGCGCATGATCAGCTTACGAGCTGCATTATAGGTCACAAGTATATTATCAGGTCGGGTTCTCAGTATAAGTTCAGCAAAACTCAATCTGGGGATGGAAGGCAGTGGAGGTGTATTATGGGTAAGGAGAGGAGTCTGGAGCTCAGAGCTGATGCTAGTAATATTTGCTGTCTTGGATCCGATACGGATCCATATCCCACAGGATAAAGACAAATTAAGTACAGCTACGCAGATGGAACGTTATGGTGAGTACATAACTTATTTTTATATTAATTTTGCTAAGAAAGCTTAAGATATGGCATGGCAACACCCCCCCCACCCCATTCCTCCTTTATTTTATCATGTACTCCATTGTTTTGTTATGGAGAAATGCAGTATGTTTCTGTGTAAATGTATGCAGGGTAAGATATAAAGAAATACTTGAAAATATGTCTGTAAAGTGGAGAAGGTAATCATCTTGCAGAAAAGTAATCTTCTGTATACCTTTGATGTAATGAGGGAATGATGTGCAACTTTAATTTTGTTACAGGCAGTACTGAGCATTCATGCACTTATATATTCAGAGCCATCAAATACCTTTCCTGTGAGGAGGAGGACTGATATATTCATATATCTATTGGTGAATAATTTACTAATGTGGCCACCTCAGCAGATAGTTTCAAGAGGACCAGAGTCCTGCATATATTACTTTGGCTGCAAACAACTTTCAGTTGTCAACTGTAAGCTGCAATGAATAATTGCCATTAATGTTCAGCTCTTAATATGTGCCTTTATTGTTGCCACTATATCTATGATATTGCAATGATATCTTCCTTATTATTTTTAGTATCTTTAATCATGCTCTAAAACATTGCAGTTTGCATTAATGCAAAATTATTCATAGGATCATAGGAGGTTACTAGGCTAATGGCCCTGGGGCCCTTACAAGCCTGGCCAAGAGTTTATCTGTCACCCCTGTCGATGCGGGACAAAGGTGGAACCCATGGGACAAATTTATGATTTCCCATCAACTCATGATTGCGTTTGAAGAGGGCCAGTGAGATACTCTGTTTGACATGTATGGAAAGTCTAATCCAGAGATGGGGCAGTATCTGGGAGACAAACCTGTCTCTCCAGCAGGTTTTGTTGATGTTGCAGATTAGATTTAGGCCTATGAAGCAGGTAATGCATGAGGAGTTAGACTTGGGATATGGAGCATCTCTAGTAGGGCAGGGTCCAATATTGCCTTGTAGGTGAGGCACAGATCACCTCTGAGCAATCTGTATTATACCTTGTAGAGTGATAGTGATTTAAGCCTGTCCGCATAGGATAGGTATTGGAGGCCATGGATTCTCTTTGTGAGGTATTTCTGTGGACTTTCCAGTTGGTGCAGGTGTTTGGAGAGGTACATACCAAACAGGGCATTATACTTAATCATAGGTCTAATAAGGGAGGAGTACAGAGAGGTAATAACCTCCTTTTTTCTGGATGCAATCCCTTTACCTATAAGATGAACCAAGTAAAAGGCTTTTCTGACCACAGCCGCCACGTGATGATCGAATGTGAGATTGTTGTCAACCTGAGTACTCAGATCTCTCACCACAGGTTGCATGCTTAGGGGGATGCTGTCGATGTGGTAATCAGTAGGGGCCATGTTTTGCTGAATGGTACGATAGTACATTTTTTGTTTAACTTAAGGCCATGACTTTTGCATCAGTTATTTGTAGCAGTGAGACCCTCTTGTAATATGTTAACATCAATTGGGGAGTCAAGTGACAGCAACCAACGTACAGTGAGCCACAAACTTGATCATCCACAGGCCCTTTGACTTTGCCTGGACCTCTGAGAAGTATATGCCAAACAGTAGGGGTCCCAGGACAGATCCCTGGGGAACACCACTAGTGATGGTCTGCTGTTGGAGGTGGAAACACCTATTTTGACCTTGTATGTCCTATCTGTGAGCCAGTTGGCCACTCAGTTGACTTCTTTGAGACTTGTCACCAAGGCCCTGGATGAGGGAAAATCAGTACATACAGCTTACCTTGACTTGGCCAAGGCCTTTAACACAATCCCCCACTCGGACATCATCAAAAAGCTAACACAACTTGGTGTTAATCCCTATCTATCAACATCATATAGTTCAATAAGCTTCTGCACAACCCCCCTTCCCCCCATGCTGGGTATGGTATCACTGTATGTGGCAATTGCGGAAGCCATGGAAAGTTCTGGTAATTCCCAAATACAGTATCCATAGCAGTTTACATAATGGTACAACATAAAAGTAAAACATTTTAAAATACATTTCTTCGTAAATATTTGAACAGACAAACTGAGTTATGATCATCTTAATATATCACAATTAATACCATCTTTGTGGCCTAGCTGTGACTGACTCAGGTAGCCATTTGGACACAGCCTATAAGTATATTTTTTGGCACTTACTCTGTTATCAGTCATAGTCAACAAAACTGTGCTGCAATTATTGATTTGCTTGAGATTGCTTTTCTTAGTATCTGCATTTTGTTTTAGTTAACAAAACTGTGTTGCATTTATTGATTTGTCTGAGATTGCCTCTCTCAGTGTTTGCATTTTGTTTTCTGTTGTACTGATAGTTAACAAAACTGTACTGCTTTTATTTATTTGCTTGATATTCTGGTCACTGTCTAGATTCTGTTCAGCTGGTTTCATAGCTGGGGTTAGTCTACCTTCTTTTAAAGCTAGCCTACCCAAGGTGTGAGCACAGCTTTCTGTGTTATCCGATTCCGTAAGGCTCTTAAGTTTTCCTTTATACTACTGCATAAGGAGTTACAATTCTGTGAGATAGTGTCAGTATCTTAGCTGCTCTTTGTGACCTACCTGTGACTGACTCAATAACCATTTGGATACAGAAAGCCTATAAGTTTGCCCGGGCTGTGCACTGCATGAACTACAAAATGAACTGGCACCTCACCTAAGTGTCATGTTTAATCACAGCCTCACCTCAGGCTTCATGCCCACTGAGTGGCACACAGCTACAGTTATCCCACTCCACAAGGGGGGATCCACCTTGGATCCAGTGAACTACCGTTCCATCATTCTGACGAGCCTGATCTGCAAGGCCATGGAATGTATTATCATGGAACTTATAAACAAAGACATTGCCAACCTTCAAACACTGGACCCCACCCAGTTTGGGTTTGTGAAGGGCTGATCATGTCTCCTGAACCTGACTGACTTCTTCGAATCAGTCTCCAGAGCCGTGAACGAGGGTAAGGCAGTCCACACAGCCTATCTGGACCTCGCCAAGACCCTCAACACCATCCCCCACTCTGGAATCGTAGGTAAACGTACTAAGCTGGGCATAAATCCCTACGCCACCCGATGGGTTGCCATCTGGCTTACTGACAGAACCCACACTGTAAAAGTAGCCAACTCCAAATCCAAAACTCAAAAAACCAGTGTAAGGAGTGCTGAACACCAATAAATATCCAAAAAGTCCCAGAATTAGTAGGTTCCAAAAGATTTATTAACGAAGGAAAAATCCAAATTCAACACGTTTTCGTCCACACTGTGACTTCTTCAGATGGATAAACATGGTATAATCAAGGTCTTTTTATACTAAATAATTGACACAATCATTCAATTATCAATCATTGTGTTTCTAGATTTAAAGAAACAAAGCACAAAAATCATGAATATACATAGAAGTGTGGTTTTGAAAACAGTATATACAAATACAAAAATTGTAAATAATGGTATTCCATGAAATTTTTTTAAAAAACCTTAACTAAAAACAATACAAAGTTGAAAAAATAACTTTGTAAATTGAAGATCATAAAATCTTAAATATAATTTTTTCTAAAAATATATATTCTTATATACAGCATGCCTTTAACTTTAATAAAGGCATAATAGAAGTATATTCGTTTAGACCTGGTTCCCTGTAAGACTCAAGCAATATTTGCCAGTAAGTCTCTTGATGTTCTAAACGGGTTTCCCATGGTCCACCCCTATGGTCTTTGAATACTGTTTCTAAGACTAGAAACTGGTATTTAGCAGTAGGGCATGTGTTGAGATGTCTGTAGAGGGCATTTTTAGGATTTTGTTTTTGCATTTCATACACATGTTCATAAATCCTCCTTTTGAGGGTGCGTTCAGTTTTTCCCACATAAAATGCGGGGCACACCAAACAGACAACCAAATACACTACCCCCTGTGTGTTACAATTGGAAAACCTGGTAGATCTTATATATCTGTTTCTAGCTACTAGAAAAAATGTATCACTATGTAGGACATATTGGCACTGATTGCAAGAGCCACATCTGTACGTACCTAGCCGTTTATTAGATTTATAACATGACTGAAATTGTTGTTCTAACAAGTTTTTCATGTTTCTACCCCGTTTGAAAACTATTCCCACATTCTTGTTTCTAAGTTTTTCCAAATCAGTAATTTCTCTGAAATTTTCCCATTCGTCCATGATGATATTTCTAATACTTCCTGAATTGGCACTATATTCAGTAATAAAAGCCTTGTTAAAATCAGTTTTGGATTCAATAATGTCATTAGTGCAACAAAAACCCCCTGTACTCAGAATGGGTTTATATTTTCCTGTTCTACTCTGTAACACTTCTTCTCTAATATGAGAGAGTAGTTCATATGGATAACCCCTATCTGAAAACATTTGGATGAGTTTGTCACATTCTGAGTGGTAATCTTCGTCGTCAGATGTCATGCGGGACAATCTAACTAGTTGTCCCTTAACAATACCCTTCTTTTGATACAATGGGTGACTACTGTGAAAATGAATATAACTGTTGGAAAAAGTAGGCTTTCTGTATATATTAGATCTAAATTTACCCATTTCTATATCAAGGGAAACATCAAGATATTCCACCTTTTTCTCTTGTATTTGATAGGTGAAAGTAAGAAAAGAAGTAGTTGTAGCTAAATATTCCATAAAAGGATCAATAGCCTCATCTGGGCGAGTCCAAAAAATGCAGATATCATCCAGGAACCTGAAATAGGCATTCCAGTGTTCCTTAAAAACACTGTTGAAAACAAATTTCTTTTCCCACACCGATAGAATTATATCTGCATATGTGGGGGCACAATTAGCCCCCATGGCGACCCCTTTGGTCTGTTTGAAATATTCTCCTGAAAAATATATAAAATTATTTTTCAAAACTATTTCCATAAGATGCAGTATTAAAGCAATTTCATTGACATTGGCATTGGGGCACGTGGCTAAGGCTTCCTCCAGCCATGCAAGTCCAGTGTCATGCGGAATCACAGAAAACAAGTCCACTACATCTATGGTCAAAAATTTTAGATTAGGAACTAATAAATCTGGTGTAATATTTTTCAGGAATTCCCAGGAGTCTTTGAGTAAATGGTTGGACCTAGGCCAAAGCTTTTTAAACTTCCAATCAAGAAATTTAGAGAGGGGCAAAATTTTGGAGCCCTGTGCTGCGACAATAGGCCTGAGGGGGGGATTTTGAATATCCTTGTGTACCTTGGGTACCCCAAAAATAGATGGCACTCTTGGGTATGGATTATTCAAAAAGGTATAAGTGCCAAAGTCAATGACATCTGAATCTAGAAATTCCTTAAGAACTATATTGATTTTCATATGTGCGATGTTAATTTCATTAAGAGAAACAGTAGAATATCTAGAATCATTATTCAGAAGGGCTAACATTTTGCCATCATATAAAATCCTATCCATGATGACAGTGCCACCCCCCTTGACCAACTCCAAATCCAGCTCCAGACAAGTGGAGTACCTCAGGGTTCGGTCCTGTGACTGCTGTTGTTTGCCATCTACTTCTCTGAAATACAGGCCAACACTGAAGGACTCTGGCTAACAAAGTTGGCAGATGACTGCAAACTGGTAGCCATTATCAAATCCCCAAATGATGTGGATATTCTACAAAAGGGGCTTACAGAAACAGATGCTTGGTGCCAGAACCATGGGCTCAAGCTCAATGCCAAGAGGTGCATAGTTATCCCCTTTGGGAAAAACATGTACTAATGAATTACCACATAGATGGCAGTACACTAAACACCGAAAGTGTGATAAGAGACTTAGGAACACAGGTTGACAGTGGTCTCACCTTCAATAACCACATCACCACAACAGTCAGGAAATCCTTCTATGTGGCACACCTCATCACTAAGGGCTTTCCATCTAGAAAAAAGGAGGTCATTCTCCCACTGTACCCATCCCTCATTAGACCCATCATAGAGTACAACGCCCTTTTTGGTATGTACCTCACAGCTACAACAACTGGAAAGGCCGCAGAAACACCTCACTAAAAGAATCACAGGCCTAAAGCAGATGCCTTATGCTGACCGTCTAAAAAAACTCCACCTTTACTCTGTAGCATATTGTCTACTCAGAGACAGTCTCTGCTTTACATACAAGGCCATGTCAAACCCAGAACTGTTGGACATGCTACACTTAAAGAAATCCCAATCCATCAGAGCCACACGCTCCAGGGTCCTAAACCTTGTCATCACAATGAACAAAACAGTGCTGGTGGGATAGGTTCCTGACCCAGAGACTCCCCATACTTTGGAATAGACTGCCCATACAATGCAAGCAGAGCACCTCCTTGGCCCTCTTCAAAAGAAACCTTGACGACTGGGGATCACGTCAGTTGCCCTGCTAGACAGGAGTCCAGGGAAGTAAATATTGTGGAAAGAAACAGCCCAAGTGCTAAAACCAAAACTAAGAGGGTTAGAATAACAGACAGATGTAATCAGGCTAATAAATACAGCAGAATAAAACCACTTCAACACTTAAGAGTAAGGAGGAAGAACACAATAAATAAATGAAAAAGTATATTTTTTTTTTTGTGGAGAGGGAAGGAACATAAGATAATTCAAGATTAAGAAACTAAGGGGGTTGGCCTTCCCAAATGCTCTGTCTGTAGACAGTAGAATGAGCTGATGAGATTAGACTCAGACGAGTGACCAAAATTAAAGAAGCAAGGCGGTAGTCCTACCCAAATGATTACCCTGTACTCAGTACAGTAAGCAAATGAGATGGACTGCGAGGAATGTCCAAAATCAAATTAACAGCAAGGGCAGGCAATTCCAAAGAAACCAAATTAATGCAGACACTGAGAAAAGCAATATCAAGCAAATCAACAGATGGAGCACAGTTTTGTTGACAATCACTGATAACAGATTAAGTGCCAAAAAATATACTTGGGTTCATAGGTTGGTACTAGGCCATCGGCCCTAGGGCCTATACAACCCTAGCCATAACAATTCCATGGCTGTTTCTTTCCACAATATTTACTTCCAAGCATACTAATCATTGGTGACTAAATTGTGAGACACACCGATGTCCCCCTTACCAGGCTCAGCAAGGAGAAGGTCAGATGTCTGTCAGCTGCCAGAATCTGCCACATCACACATCGACTTAAGTCTCCACAACAGGTACAAGTATGACTCTGTCATTGTTCATGTTGGTGTGAATGACTTGAGATGTACCTCCTTGAACTATATTAAGAAAGACATGATTGAACTGTCAGAGTATGTGTCCCAGCAGGTATGACCCTAGCCCTAAGCAACATCCTACATTCACCAAGAATTATACCACAATACCAACAAAAAATAATTGACTATAACAATTGTCTTAGCTTCTGGTGTCATTCCAAGGGGATCCGTTGACAGGCCTCGATGGTTTGCCAGAGATGGCCTCCACTTGTCATCCCTGGGATTCAGGATTCTGACTAAGGCTCTTGCCTCCCCCATTGTGCCTTTTTTAGGCAATGCCCCACAGGCAAATCTTCCAACATAAAAGATCTGTCAAAAAGCAACTTGAAGATCATGCTGCTTAATGCTAGGAACCTTAACCTGAAAATGCACTTGCTGGAGGTTCTCCTAGCATTGGAAGATGCTGACATCTGTGCAGTCACGAACACTTGGTTCAAGGCTGCAGAGAGCACCCCTGCCTTAACAGGCCATACCACATTCCACACATTCTGACCCCAAAATGAGGTCAGGAAGACTAAGGGTGGTGGAGTTTCTATTTTCATAAACGACCAGCACACCTTCAGACTGGTTTGCCAGCATGGTGCACTAGAAATTCTCCAGGTGCATTTGACAATTGGCAAGAAACCCATTCAAGTTATAGACAGCTATAGAGCCCCCTCCATGACTCAGGACACCCACTCCTCCTACCTGGACTTACTTGAGTCCATCAAGGTACCCCCTAGCATGCTGATCCTTGGTGATTCAACTACCCCACCATAAAGTGGGTGAACTATTCCTGCTTTAATGCACTCCCCCATGAGTCCTTGACTTCATCAGTTCTAACGCCCATACCAGCTTGTCTCATCCCCCACAAGGGGCGATAGCTTTCTAGACCTGGTTCTCACCAGCATGGTTGACCGCTGCACCACCACCATGGTAAGTTCTTCCCTGGTGAGATCAGACCATCGGTCTATCTCATTTAAAGTGTCTGTCCTGTCCAACCCCCACCCAGCTGTAACCAGGCTAAAAAACTTCTCAAAAAACTGACTACAACTTTCTAAGGGAGGGTATCAGTAGCTTCACACCACCGCCCCCCTCAGAGGATGCAGACAAATATGCTGAACAGTATGCCAGTGAAGTATACAAGTACCTGTACAACTGCATGGACTCAGCCATGCCCAGCAGAACTAAAACCTGCTCCTCAAGGAAATATAAACCTATGTGGTGGACATTATCTATCAACAGGCTTTACAGCAAAAGGAAAAAACTGTTGTCCAAGGGTAAAAAGGCACAAATTCCCACTTGGAAAAACTCCCTCCTTAACCTTAACAAGCAAATTAGATCACTAGTGAAAACCTCCAAAGCCAATTATGAATTGAAACTAGCCTCTGAAACAAAGGCTAACCACAAAACCTTTTTCAGTTACATCAGAAACCTCTATAGCAAAATCCAGGTTTGTTCTGAATTAGTTCTTAGAGGTACCACTTACACTGATCTTGTTAACTTAGCCAACCTGCTAGCAGACAGGTTCAGCGCAAATTTCACCCCCTGACCCCCAAAAGGTCCATTCGACATTCCTGATACTTGCCCCGCATCTCACATCTCCATAGATAAGTTTTAAAGGTCATCTCCAAGGCAAAGAACACAGCTTCCATGGGACCTGATAGTATCCCATGGTGTATTCTGCAACATCTCCAGCAAAACCTAGCCTTGCCATTGAGCACCCTATTCAACCATAGCCTAAGTACAGGCTTCATTCCAGCAGAGTGGAGAATTGCCATTGTCATTCCTTTGCACAAAGATGGTGCCACTACTGACACTGGAAACTATCGCCCTATTCGCTTGACAAGTCTGAACTGCAAGACCATGGAGTGTATTGTTATGGACCTCATAAACAAGGACATAGGCAATCTCCAAGCACTTGACCCCACCCAATTCAGATTCGTCAAGGGCAGATCTTGCCAGTTGAACCTGGTTGACTTTTTTGTGACTGTCACCAAGGCACTGGATGAGGGAAAGTCAGTACATACAGCTTACTTTGACACAATCCTCTATTCAGGGATCATTGAAAAGCTAACAGAACTTGGCGTAAATCTTTATTTCATCAGGTGGGTGGCCAACTGGCTTACTGATGGGACCCACAAGGTCAAAATAGGTACCACTACCTCTGACTGCAGACCTGTTACTAGTGGTGTTCCCCAGGCATCTGTCTTGGGACCTCTGTTGCTTGACATCTGCTTCTCAGAGGTCCAGGCAAAGACAAAAGTCCTGTGGCTGACCAAGTTTGTGGACGGCTGTAAGTTGGGTGCTGTCATTGACTCCCCCATATGATGTTAACATACTTCAAGAGGGTCTCACAACAACAAATGACTGGTGCCAAAGTCATGGCCTTAAGTTAAATGCAAAAAAATGTATCATCATACCATTTGGCAAAACACAACCTCTACTGATTACCACATTAGCGGCAACCCCCTAAGCACACAACCTGTGGTGAGAGACCTGGATACACAAGTTGACAACAATCTCACATTTGACCATCTTGTAGTAGCAGTGGTTAGAAAAGTCTTTTACTTGGTTCATCTCATAAGTAAAGGGATTGCATCCAGTAAAAAGGAGGTTATTACCCCTTTGTACCCCTCCCTCATTAGGCCAATAATTGAGTACAATGCCCCATTTGCTATGTACCTCTCCAAACACCTGCACCAACTGGAAAGGCCACAGAAATACCTCACAAAGAGAATCCATGGCCTCCAACACCTGTCCTACGTGGACAGGCTCAATTCACTATCACTCTATTCTGTATCATACAGATTGATCAGAGGTGATCTGTGTCTCGCCTACAAGGCAATCTCAAACCCTGCTCTACTACACCATATCCGTAAGTCTAACTCCTCACATAGTACCCGATCAAAAGGCTTAAAGCTAATATGTGACATTAACAAAACCTGCTGGAGAGACAGGTTTGTCTCCCAGAGGCTGCACCGTCTTTGGTATAGACTCCCCATACATGTCAAACAAAGTATGTCACTGGCCCTCTTTAAGTGCGACCTTGATGAGTGGATGGGCAACCACAAATTTGTCCCAGGGTTCCACCTGTGTCCCTCATTGACAGGTGCTGATTGAGGTTTCTTTTTTTGGGAAAAACTCTTGGCTAGGCTTGTAAGGGCTCCAGAGCCATTAGCCTGGTAATCTTCTATGAGCCTATGATCAAAAGGAATACCATCAATATAAGAAAGTCTGTTTAAACTGCAATATATAACAGAAAGAGCAAATAAAAATTTCATCTGCAAGTAGCTGAAATACAAGTGTGATATGGCAACACAACCAAACATTTACATCACCTATGAGCATGAATAAATGTCAGTGACCGTCATAATTTTAATATAAAATATATATTGGTTTACTATGTAAGATATGGATGGCTTGCTACAGAGCTCTGGCTTTCTGTCCTCTGTCTCTGGAACACACCTGGCTAGCTTATCTCGCCTCCACCTCTTCAGGTCACTGTAACTGTGTCTGTATTGCTCTCCTGAGTGAGCAGGAGATTCTTGTCACTGAAAACAGGCAATTCCCCAGCTCCTACTAATTATCTGTATTTTTTACACACACACACACACACACACACACACACCCCCCGCAAGAGGCTTGCTGCAACTTCTGCAGGTGCAACTCCTACTGCAGGTAGAGGGCAATCTTTGTTCTTTTCTCAAACTAGCTTCGGGCACAGCCCTGGGCTTTAACTGATTCCATTACTTAAGGTCCAGGTTATAAATGAGTTGTACAAGTATGAAGATGAGACTGTTGTGGTGTGAACTGCACCCACTTGGGTGTGGCGTCACTCTACCCAACCCTGACAGAGGTGCCACTTTTTCAAATGCTCAAAATGGGACTTTTATGTTTTTGTTTTTTTTTGCCAAAATGAAAGCTAATCTTCATAGAATTTTTACCAGAGATAAAAGGCTAAGATTCTCTCCCAGGGTTTATGTCTTCCCTTACAGAACATCTCCACAAAGAAATTTCATATAATTGCCTCAGGGACAATGGATAGTAATACTTCTCAAACCAGTTATGATACTAAACTCTGAAGCAGGACAAACATGTTAATCTGATATACATTGTATGTATGTATATATTGTGTATACTGTATATAGACTTACAAATACTTGATTCAGGGCCATATAACAGCCAATACAAACATTAATTTTATGTAGATATTGTGCATACTGTATACAGTCTTACAAATACTGGGTTCAATGCCATATAACAACCAATACCAACACATTGATCTTATGTAGATGTTGTACATACTGTATGTAGTTTTGCAAATATTGGATTTACTGCCAAACAGTAACCAGTACTATAACTCAAGTATCATATCTCTGATAGTCAATCATATAATTCATATTGTGAGCTTGTATGTCAATGTGATTACTTATTGTGTCCATACTCGTATGTCTCCTGCCACTATATTAATGCTATGTTAGATTGCTAGCCATTTTGTTTTTTTACTTTTGTGTTAGATTAATAAATGTTGTGTGTTTTTAGTTTTTGCTTCTGTACACTTATCTTGTGTGAACTTTAGACAAAATGTATCATTTTAAAACCAAATGCCTAATTAAAACCAAGTGTATAATTGATGTTGTCAGCTGAAAGTCTGTATTCTTGCCTCCTGAGCTCATATCATGACTGAAAGGGTCTTTGGACCAGTCCATTTACCTGGTAAAGAAACATCAAATAAATAAATAGAATATGAGTTCATTCTATTGTTTCACATGATATTAGGGTGGTTCTAATACTGAAAATTTTTCTTCAGCATTACCAGGAAAGTTACAGAATATTTTCTGAATGACAATCTCAGGACATTTGCCATTTCTCAGTTTTTTGTTTGAAGATGCAACTGCCCAAATAGGGACTGCCCTGTGTAAGGAAGATCTGGTGTTACCCATATACACTGAGCGTATTATGGCTGGGCGCATACAGGCAAAGGCTGGCATTGACTTAATGCCATTCTATGCCTTCTGGCAAATGATGGTATAGACTTAATGCACAAGCAGTAGCATTCTGCACTGCAGTTGAGGCTCACACGACGATCATGCACATGCATTAGCAAAACACATCTCCTCCACTGCAGCACAAAGGCAGGTATGTCAATGATAGCAGTTACACATTTGCACTTTAGTAAAATTCACAGAGCTAAGCATAGCTAAGCTTCATAGGCTATCAGCCCTGGGGCCTATATAAGCCTAGCTAAAAAGGTTCCCTGGCTTTCGCCACTCAAGAAAATTATTTTCCTGTGCCCCTGTCAAGCAGTGCAACAGAAGTGATCCCCGGAGTGAATTTTCTATTCTCCATCCAGTCGTCAGATTTTTCTTAAAGAGGAGCTTTGCTTGACATGAATGGGCAGTTTGTTCCAGAGTATGGGAAGTCTCTGGGACAGGAATCTATCCCTCCGGCATGTTCTGTTTATTGTGGTGACAAGGTTTAAGTCCCTGGACCATGTAGTTCAGAGAGATTGGAATTTCTTTAAGTGTAGCATGTCCAACAGCTCTGGGTTTGGCATAGCTTTGTATGTTAGGCAGAGCTCGCCTCTGAGTAGGCAATATGCGACGGAGTAGAGCTGGAGTTTTTTGAGACAGTCTGGCCAAACTTATGCCAATCTGTTCCAGTCTGCCATTTTTAAAAGACACTGGTCTCCACATTTATATGACAAGTCAAGAGAAAGTACAAATTAACTAACAAGGTTTACAACTCATAGAGTAAGCTGAAAAATTACTGAAAAAGAACAGTTATTGGTGCATTTTACAGTTATATTTTCAGGATTTGCCTCTGATTTACTGGTAAGGCTGGAAAATATTCAAATGTCTGCATGTTTCTACCAACAAACATTTGGAATGAGTAAGATACCATATTCAGTTATGTCTGCATTAGAATTTCATTTGTACAGTAAATTAATGCAGCTAATGGACCACACTTCATGCAGCCTTCCTGAAGCAAAGGAATGAAATACATATTAGCATAATGAATTAACACCCTTGCATCAAACCCGTATAGGCCTACATTTTACTTGGCATACTAGCACACATACCGCAGCAGAATAAAGCATAACAATGTCATTAGTGCTAAGAAAAGATAAATCCAAAAGTCAAAATTAATGCTTTACTGTGCTTGTGCTTCTTTTTAATTCATGCATGACCCACAACAGATTGCAGTTACAAAAATGAGGAAGGGGAAATTATTTGATAACGTACTTGCAGGTTACAAAATGTTGGAGCAGTAAGAAGCAAGACACAGGAGAGGCAACTTCAGTCCAGAGGAGAATCACGTCCTCAAGGATACACTAAGGACATATGAGAAACATCATTTTGGAAAAGGGGACCAAAACTGATGGAGAGAGGTAAGATATAAAATCAAGTAGTGGCTGTCATAAATGCTGTAAATGGAAGGAACTGCATCTTGGCCCAGTGCAGGAAAATGGCTAATAACATGGTGGGATGTGCCATGAAGACAGTTAATTGTTCATCGTAGCACTAGTGGTGGACCTTCCACACACAAACTTTTAACACCAGATGAGGAGTACCTTCTGTCTCTAGGAGGTGATGACTGATACAGATGATGATACATCAGGAGTCATCCGAGGTGGTGTTGACACCACTACTTTTCCAGGTACCATTGAAGGTTAGTATGTGGCTGTGTTTACTAACTTGTGGTTAGGTGTACTTGTCGTGATACCTGCCTGCATATAACTCATACATGCATCATCTGGTGTATCGCAAACTCTACAGACACTGAATGGGAAGTGTGGATGTAAATATAATGTCTTCTGAAAGATATTAGCTGTCAAATATCACTTTAACCATATATTAACATACATCTTCCTAGGATCATCACCAGAAGCAACCACATCTGTGCTGCAGCACAAAATAATGATTTTGACAGCACAGTAGCTGTTGATGATGATGCCATAACTGTCATTCTCATGGCAAAGTCTCAGGACAGTGGTATACAGTCATATAGTTTACTGGCTGGGAGTCTACTCCATAGCAGATGGATAACTGTATGCAGTGACACAAGCTCACATACTGTGTATAATGAGGAAAGGATATTACAACAATGGAGGGAACACCACACAGCTCACCACCTGCTTCTTGTGCACAGTCTGCACACCTTGATGAAGAGGTTACCCTTTCAAACACAGTAGTACCTCCTGTCACATTGGACCCACTACAACCAGTTGTGTGCTAGAAGTTCACAACAAACTTTCTTTAAATAGCAAATGCTTAAATTCCCACTAGCACAATCTCTCCCATCCCCACCCCGACTACCTGAAGGAACAACAATCCCCCTTCCCCACCTTAACAGCTGAACTAAAAAAATATTCCTCCACACCAAAACAAAGTCCTTTTATCACACAGCAGGCCACATCACATAAGGGCCTATAAACCTGCTTTCTCAACTACTGATGATTCTTAACTTCAACCTCCACCCTCCCCTGTTCTGATTCCATAGGTTAGTACTAGGCTAACTGCACTTGCAGGCCATTTTAAGGTTTACCAGTTATCTAATTTGAGAATCAAATCTTGCACATTATGTCAGCAAGGTAAACACCTTAACCATTATGCCAACCCCTAACACTCTTACCCCAGAACATTTCCACCATTATGTAACCTGAAATATTGTCATGTAAAATAGTAAAATGTGCATTTCTTTCATAAACTTAGCTATAGCTATTAATTGCTACTGTACAGCTTTTATGTATTGTTTCTTTCTGTTCTATTTTGACAAGTTCAGCTTAGTGCATTCCTGTTACATTTTTTTCTTCTTTATGAATTATTTCACCCTGGTAGTACCTGCAAATAATCACGTGATCAGTGTACTATTATCCTGGAAATAAAGTACTTAGCCCACCTAACATCAGACTCTACAAAACTGTATAGCCCTACCAGATCCGTAACTCTAACCTTAAAAGTCCCAGCCATTTCCTTACCAGAGTGCTCGCTTCCTTACCACAAAACTCCAACCCCCTCCTTAAACCTAAATTCTCCAGTAGCTCCCTAACCCTAAAACTCCCCCAATCCTAAAACTTCTTCCTCACTCTCTAACCCAAACTCACATTTTGCTCCTTAACCATAACATTTCCCTCTCATTCTCTTAACCTAAAACACCCTGCCCTGATCTACACTCCCACCCCCTCTGTAGCTTTTTACCCAAACTCATAATCAAGTTTAAGCACAAATGGCAGATTACAGATTTTAACACCTGTAGTAGACCTGTCACACCTGTACATTGGGGTACAAGAAGAATACATATTTCACAGTTAGCTCCAGGAACACACAGGGCCTTGACTGCCCAGCAGCAGATGTGTCCTGATGTAGTTTAAGCACAAGCTGCTGCCACTGAGGGTCATGTAAAGATGATCAGAGTACTACAGGGTAAAGATGAGGAAATTTACCAGTACATGTGAATGGTGGAGACCAGGGACAATGCCATGATGATCCTCAAGTGCAGTGTGGTTGCACACACAGCATCAGTTTCAGCATCCATGCTTACATTATCAATGAGTCACCAGACACACACTGGAGACAGTGCTGGAAGTGGATGAGAGAGTGTCTGCATGCATGGTTGATGAAGTACAGCCTGTGTATCTCAGATAAGTGCAGCAGGCATTTATGTGGATTTTCCAAAGAAGAAGGCAGTCAAGCCACATCAGACTTTCAGAACAAGTGGTAGAATATCTCAGTCAAGGTCTAGGTCCCAAAAAGTGTTAGGTCAATATCAGAAGGGTCCCTGCATCCAGCAGATCCCATCATTGAAGCAACTCAGCATTAACCTCACATGCTGGCACTTGCTTATAATTTCTGGGATAATCATCCTTACTATTAAATTCAGTAACTAGCTGACTCACATACAGGACCCAGGAAACTAGAACTGATGAGTCCACCTCTACAAAAGGCAGGTTATAAGCAGAGTCCCTCAGGGGTCAGTCTTGAGTCTGCTCCTTTTTGGCATTTATTTCTCCGAAGTCAAGAACAATGTCAAAAGACTCTGGCTGATCAAATTTTCAGACTATGGCAAATCAGGAGCAGTCATAGAAACCATCACTGACACTAATGTTCTCCAGGAAGGGCTGATACAGACAACTTGTGTCAGAGCCATAGATTAAAGCCAAATGCCAAGAAATACATAATAGTATCCTTCAGGAAGTCATCCATCCCATTAACTATCATATTGAAAAGACACCCCTAAAAATCAATGTAGTAGTCAGGGACTTTGGGACATAAAGAATAATCTAGCCTTTGATCGGCATGTGTCAACAGTAGTGAGGAAATCATTCTATGTTGTGCAACTTATAAACAAAGGTATGGCATCTAGGTCATTGTTCCACTATATTCAGCATTCATAAGTCCTATTATTGAGTACAATATCCCCTTTGGTATGTACCTAACCAGGCACATACCAAAGAGGGCATTGGTATGCACCTAACCAGGCACATCCAACAACTGGAACATCCACAGAGATTCCTCACTAAAAATAGTACATAGTGTAAGTGACGTGTCCTATGTAGACCACCTTAAAGCCCTATCCCTGTATTCTGTCTCCTACAGGCTGCTGAGGGGATATCTATGCCTGGCATACAAAGCATGGTCAGACCCCACCCTGACTGACCTCCTGCATATCCATAAAACAAACAGTGCCAGAATTACCTGTTCTAAAGACTTAAACTTGGCCTGTGATATAAATAGAACCTGCTGGAGAGACAGCTGTGTATCCCAGAGACTACCCCTTCTCTGGAAGAGGCTCCCCATACATGTCAAGCAGAGTTTCTCCCTAACCCAATTCAAGTGTAAGTTGGACAATTGGATGTGGAACAGGAAATTCATCCCTGGTTTGGCTTCTGTTTCTCTATTAGACATAGACAGGCTATAAATGGTTCATCTCCCAGGCTCCTGCTTGTAAATGTTTCATCTCTGAAGCCACTGTTTACACTTATCAAGGGTACCAAAACTTGTCAGAGATTTGGGATGCATGGCTAGGCTCAAAAAGGCCCTGGTGGTTGTTAACCTAGTATACACCTATGAACCTGTTCTTCATCAAAAAAGGACAGTACTCACCCAAAGCTCACTCTGCAAACAGGGCAAATGCTGCAATTATTCCTTGTACCTGAAAAAAAGTAAAAACAGTAAACAGATAATTGCAGCTAAAAAAAAAGAAATAATACATCAAAGACAGTTTTCATTGAAAGGCAAGTAGGTTTTTCTGTCAGTGGGTACATTCCAACTCATTGATTAACAGTGCAGAGAAGCAATGACAATATAGCACTAAACACATTTCATAAGATTCAATCAAAGTGTGTCAGTATAACTAGCACTTGCCTCTCAAAACTGTACAAATGATGTTGGCTAATACCTTACAAAAGCAAGTTATTGTGTATCATATAAGGAGAAATGCTTGATGTACAGGAAAAGTTGACCATGCACCACTCAGCGTAGTCCACTAGTAAAATTGCATCTGTCAAGAGTTATATCTGTAACTAGTCATTGTTATTTAGTGAATGTCATGACCCATTTTTGTGGACTAGACACAACCTCTTTGCCTGCTCAGCCATGTGGAGTTCGGAGGGGTTGCTGTGCTGCTGCCATTGGCTGGTCAGCATAACACTGGTGGCAGGAAACAAAAGGGGAAGCTGCACAGTCACCATCAGTGATTGGCTATGGCAGCTGCACACCAGATTGACTTATGATCATTCTGTGCAGAATGCAACAGGCAGTAAACATGCAGTAGCAGGGTCATACTGAAGCTCCCCCAACTTGTCCTCAAAACATCACAGTGGAAATTGTCTTTGAGTAGGTCAAACACTTGGTCAAAGACTATTCTTTTCTGGGACAGGGCCCTTACCTCCTGGAAAATAAAACTGGAAGGAGACACATAAAGCACAGAGTGATTGCTCAGTACTATCTATGTCACTCTGTAGATTCAGAAATTACTGTGGCTAGCATCACTATAATAGTTTCTGTCTAGCAACTAGGTGACCATGAGGAATTGTGCAAAAAGAGATGGTACAGTGAGCTTGTGTACCAAATACAAGAATTGTGGACACTACCTGGATGCTGAGCATACATGATTATACACCCCCACTCATCACTAACTACCTGGCAGTTGATGGAATTGAAGCCCTTCCTGTTCCTCTCCTCTTGTGGTCCATATGGGGTCCTAATGGCAATATAGATGCAGTTTGCCACACCAAGAACCTCCAGAATGTGTGCTGTTCCATAGAAGGGACTTATGGTACTGGCTCAGTCATCAGATGACACTGGGATATAAATGTACTGATGCACGTGTCGAGTATGTCAAGGAACTGCTGAAGTATCCTTGAAACAGAAGCCTGTGAGATGTCCCAGTTTGTCTCTGAAAAGTTTCTGAGACAAATATATTGCTATCCACAGGTATAGGAAGCCCACGCATGTCCCCCAGTTCTCATCTTTGGGACATACAAACTCACCAAAGTGGCCAAAACAATCAACTCAGAGCAGGACACAAAAAGAATATCAGCAAAAGTAAGCATCTTTGTGGAATGCAAAGTGGATAGAAAAGACACAAATTAATTGCTATAACCCACCTGTGCAGGTATACTTGTGCATCAAAAAACAACTATGAATCACATAAAGGCAAAAAAAGCATCGTATTTGCATAAGACAGATGCAGATTTTTCTCACATTCCTCATGTACATCTCATTATTTTCTGATTTGCAGAAGTTTTTCATAAATTGGTTATAAACAGCTGAGCCCATGCACAACTGCTGTCTCTGAACTGTGCCTAAGTTGCATTTATTCACAGCCCATGTACACACCTGCTGTGTATATGTGTAATAGCTATGAATACCACCTTATGTTTAATTGTGTTTAGTGTTTACTAGGTTTGTATGATAGACATTTGCACCATTTTCAGAATAAAAAACAAGCACACTGAAACACAGTAAATACAAAATGATACATTTTCTTAATGTTCATTGAATAATTTTCAAAAATTTCTTATATTTCTACATAGATCTTTAAAGCATTTAAAGATCATGTTTAAAGGTGTGACAGTGCTTTTCGTTTCAAACAAAAAAGTGTTTGCATGCATCTTTATGATTATGGAAGCTTTTTGCATGAAAAGAAAAGTTTGTTTTGAAATCTTTAAAATGCTTACTCTTTAAATATTGCTTCCAAATGCAGAAGACTAAATGTAGTGAGCCGTATTTATGGCTTTAAAATTCATGGTAAGGCAGGAGGTGGTTACATCTTTCTGGGTTCCAGCTCTAATAATGCTGGATTGGCATAGGTAAGTAATTGTAAATTAGTGGTGCAATTGCCAAACTGTTAATTTAATAGTTTGGCAGAAAACTATATTATTTTTTTTTGCCAAACTGTTAATTTAATAGTTTGGCAATTGCATCACTAACTTACAATTACTTAAATATGGCTTACTACATTTAGTCTTCTGTGTTCAGAAGCAATATTTAAAAACTGTTTTTTTATGCATGGGTACAAAACGGCCACTGGTTTTCATATAAATATTGTCATATAAAAAAGTCCATGCATAATGATGCATGCAAACACTTTTTTTATACAAAAAGCAAAGGTCGTTTCATATCTGATCTTTAAGGCTCTCTATCCTGCCAGACTGCTAACTGGAGCAAGGGCAGAAAAAGTTTAAAAGCTAAAGCAACAGTGCTTTTGTGACATCATCACTGTCAGTCTTTTAAAATAAAATGTTATTGTAACTGTGTTGTAAAGATCAATATAAAAAAATGATTCATTGCACAGGATATTGTAGTTCTATGTTCAGAAGAAAACTACATTTTCTGTCTTCCAAAATTGCTTACCTCAGAATGTTGAAGTACCTACATTCAACACCAGATGGCAATGAGGATAGGCTGATACTGAAATCTGTACATACTTGTTTCTTCTGTGTACATACATCAGTGTGCGCGTATGTGTATATATTTGTGTCTGTTTAAATGATGCAATAGAGAGTTACAGTTGCTTTTTGAATGGAAAACAAGTTGTTTAATGTTTTATCATGTCATGAAAGTGGTAGGATTCAGCAGTTCTCTACTGTGAAAGTAAAATGACAGTAGGCAAATAGCTGCAGTGTTTACATTGAGAGAAACGCATGCACTCACACATATGCACATTTTGACGCATATCTTTATGAATGTTATCATATTGCATATTCATGAATAGCTGTCATCAATGAAATACAACAAATAGTATGAGTAAGAAATAAAAGTTACTAACCACCATACTATTTCATAAAGATATAGAAACAAAAAGTTAAAAGAACTTTTCCCTCCAGTGCTTCATTAATGATGAGTCAAAATGAAAGGATGTCATGTCTGATACCATGTTTCTTCATTGTCTCTTTAGAGGATTATATCAGCAAACACTGGCATACTCTAAGCGCGAGCACTACATCACCAGAAAAAAAAATAACCGACAACACAAATCTGTGATCCATATAACACTGACTTTAAAAAGAAAAAAAAATAAACATAAATGAGACAAAATTCTCCTGTTTGCCTTGTACCCTTTCTACATTTTATATATATATATATATATATATATGTATATATATATATGTGTGTGTGTGTGTGTGTATATATAGGTTCATAGGCAGATACTAGACTATTGGCCCTTGGGTCTATATAAGCTTAGCCAAAAAGGTACACCCTGGCTTTTGCCACCCAAGAAAATTATTTTCCTGTGCCCCTGTCGAGCAGAGCCACAGAGGTGATCCCCGGGGTGAATTTCCTATTTCCCAACCAATCATCAAGATTTTTCTTGAAGAGTGATATTGAGGAGCTTTGTTTGATAAAGATAGGTATACCAAATCCAAGAACCCATTACAGTGGTGAAATGGTGGCATATTCCCAATTCCCACTGCACCTAAATCATTCAACAAACGCCATACAAAATGCACACATTCTCAAGCATACACCTACCAAACCACACTAGCTGTGCATAACCCAACTCTTACACCCTAAAAATGCACTCACTAAACAAAATCATGCATACAACACTATCAGTTCCTCAGTACCAGCATTACTGGTATAAAACAAAGTATCTACTTGCCAATACTAAGTAAATGACAAGTTGAACCACACACACAATCAGTAAAACAACCAAAACATACCAAACCATACACGTAACTTAACAATACTACCCTAACGGATACATATATATTCTCACAAACATGCACTCACATAAGTCTGCTCTCGCACATACCAGCATTTGTTCATTCACACAGCACACATTCACATCTCACAATCATCTATTTGCAAAAGCCTGATGTGCTTCCTTAAAGATATCATGGTTTTAGGAAGATAAAAAATGAGCCAATTCACCATGGCTGTAGAAATCCACTTTTAATACACACAGCACAAGTAAGTGCTTTCACGGTCTCCTTGACCGCTTCCTCAGATTGAATACAGACTTCATAGTAGCACTTGCTTTTAAATGCACACAAATCAGCAATAATTCAAATATACAACTAATCTCAGAAACAATGAATGCAAGAATTTAAAACATAGTGCCTTTATAAATATATATATATATATACACTTACATATCATTAATGATTAAATGCCCTAGCTTTTAGAAGGGGTTTCAGGAAAACAGCTTCATTCATTAATTCCCGGAGATGTATATGCATTAAACCTTAAACTCCATCTCTGTTCTGCCAATGTGTGTATATATATATATATATATCTATATATATATATATATATATATATATATATATATATATAGGCACTATATACGTTTTAAATTCTTGCATTAATTGTTTCTGAGATTAATTGTATAATTGAATTATTGCTGATTTGTGTGCATTTAAAAATCAAGTGCTACTATGAAGTCTGTATTCAGTCTGAGGAAAGCGGTCAAGGAGACCGTGAAAGCGCTTACTTTTGCTGTGTGTATTAAAAGTGGATTTCTACAGCCGTGGTGAATTGGCTCATTTTTTATCTTCTGGATTTTTGTTTGTTGTGAGCCTACTCTTTATCAGAGCACTGATACTGTTACTTTTTGATATCATGGCTTTTGCCTGCATCTAATATGTTGAATAGAGGCTTATAAGACAAGACCCTTGACAGGATTTAATAATAAGTAATGTGCATTTTACCATGGACTTAAGGAAAGCATGAGAAGAGTTGCTCACAAGTGAAGAATAGTGCAAGTTAAAAAGAAGGAGATCCTAGAGTGGCCACAGTGGTGCAGTGGTTAGCATTGCCACCTCACAGCAAGAGGTTCACCGGTTCGATCCTCAGCTGGGGTGCCTTCTGCGCAGAGTCTGCATGTCCTTTCTGTGGTCACGTGGGTTTCCTCCGGGTGTTCTGGTTTCCTCCCACATCCCAAAGACATGCTGTAAGTGGATTGGATACTCTAAATTGGCCCTAGGAGTGAGAGTGTGTGTGTGCCTTCTGTGGAAGGTTGGGCACCAGGCTGGCAACTCGACACCGTAAAAATTCCACTGCCAATCATGAGCGGACAGGTGATCCGCTGTGGCAACCCCTAACCAGAAAAAGCCGAAAGAAGAAGAAGAAGATCTACGTATTTACTTCAACTGGTAATCAGTTTCTCATCTGATCTGTTTTCAAATAAGAGTAGTACTAACTGCTACTAGTCTGGTGTGGCTTAAATCACTAATTATCTAGATGTTATATATGCAGAAGACATCATGTTTAAATAACCATTTTGAGGGTTTAGATATCTATAAATACTAAAGCAGAAATATGATTTATGTTTTACATGTAAAGAATATGGAAGAATTTAATGCCTTCTTGAGTTTCTATAAGAGTTAGTGGATTGTCCTGACCAATACACTAAATGAAGAATACAGTTGTTTGAAGACATCAAGGGTAATTTCTATTCATTTAAAGGCATTATATTTAGTCAACTTTGAATTGCAGGTTGTTGAAAAAATTATTTAGGGAATGCAGGTCAGCGTACAGTCCAGCAGTTGAGATTTTCTTTTCTTTCTAGACCAATAATTGTTCAGTACTGTAAATACAGCATATTTTGTAGTTCTTCTAGTCAGAGCTGTAAAAACTTTAACTCTGTCTAATCACACAATGTCTAGTTGACAGTAGCATCCCAGTTACTACTTATTTTATTTAGTTATTCATATTTATTTACAGGGGTAATGCGCTGATCTCAATAGACGATTTGCAGGCACAGCTAGGGTGAATAGAATTACATAAGAAATGAGTAAAGCATATTTAAAGATAGAAGAATATGCTAAATATATATCTATGTGTATATACACACACATATTTACAGATGCAATAATATGCTACAACATTATATGAATTATTAACAACATTATAAGAATATGATAGAACAGTTTAGATTAACTTGTAATTTGACTTGTTATAAATGTAGGCCATAATTTCATTAACAAAATTTAGCTTAACTGCCTTTTTAAACATTTGCTTGCATTATTTCTTTCATTTTGCATAGACTTCAGTGTGGTTTTATCTGTGGTAATACAATGTTCTGTATGTTGTGGGTGGGTGTTATTTTGTATCTCTCTTATCTCTCACAGGCATGCCTGTATATAGCCACTGATACAGAAAGACTAAGAATAAAAGTATTCAGTGTTATACATCTCATGCTGACTGTCACATTTCAATGGTAGGAATGTTTTCTAAAATGCATCTCACTGCAACTGACATTTAGATGAGCATTTATGATTTAGTGAATGCGTCTTGGAAATTTGACCATTTCTGAAGAGCTCTAAGTATCTTTGAAAAACTTGCAGTGATGATTTTTCAGATGTCTTTCTTTATTCAGATCAGACTGTATAAACTTAACACTTATTCAGTTATGCAGTAGTTTTTACACATAAGAACTGTTCATTGTTTAATGTTGATCCAAATTGCTGCTTGACTGAGGCTGTCATGAGATTCAGCCATGTTTCCCAACAATGCAGATAAAATGGTCATTAATAACATCACACGCCAATGGTTACTAATGGAAGCTCATTGTATCTAATGATACCCCATTTCCATGTTTGCCTATTTTCTTCTTCTTCTTTTTTTTTTTTTTTTTTTTTGCATTCTTACAAGATCTCTACCAAGATGCTAAGCAATAAGAAATACTTACACAATAATAACCAATGTAAATCATACAGCTGGATTGTGAGTATTGGAAAATCACTGTATTTTCATGGAATCTGACATTTTAGGCCAATGCACTCATTCAGCTTAACTTGATTTTTTTTAAATATTTGCTGCTAATAATTTTGTCAGTTTTCTTGCTGAGTGTTCAATACTTGAAACATGATTTAATTTTCACATTTGTAGATGCATATAAAAAGTGTTACAATGAAATTATGGTAATGACAGGACATTCTGTTTAAATCTCACAGGTAAAATTTCCATATTTCTTGCCATGAAAATGAAACTTCATTTTTTTAAGTACCTTAAATGAAAGTGCCCCTTCCAGTACCACAAATATAACAATAAACACTTATCTTTGGTTTAAAAGGTAATGCAGATGCACAGTCCTACCTTACTATCCTAGTTTCCATTTCTGAAACTGATAGATGTTCTTCCTGTTTCACTGTTACTGTCATTACATTTGGGGTAATCTACTGGCAGGTTGCCTTCAGTCGGCCTGAATATCAAAGTCTTGGGTCCTGCGTCGGTTGCTGTCTCCTCTTCCATGATGTCAGGTCGTCAGGGGTATAAAACATGCAGCTGACGCCATTTTATTCAGTCTTTCTTGCCGCGTGGTGCCCGAAGCAGAAGCAGTTCACAAGTGCCGGTCGGCCAACTCCTGAAATTTTTGCATTCGAGTTTCAGAACCAAAGTCTTCAACTAAAGCGAAGTACCCCATTGGGGAAACTTTTTCTTGCTCCTTACCGATGTCAGTAAAAGTTAATAATTGCATTACTTGTGGGAAGCAAATACCGCATAAGGATTTTCATTTGTACTGTATTCCTTGCCTAGGCCCAGATCATAATGTCTTGCTGTCGGTTTTGTGCTAGATTTAACCAACGCAGTATTAAGCATCGGTATATTTTTGCTTCAAAATATTTTGGATCCAGGTTTAATTACCCTGAAATGTCGTTGGTTAGCAATCCGACTACCAGAGTTCACAAAAAATGCAAAGAAATAGAGACAGACCGTCGAGGTCCAAAACCGACGACGAAGCTTCTCCAAAGCCAGTCACCGGTTCACCGGTACTTAGTGAGGCACTTTTGCAACCCCTGATATCCGCTACTTTTGAGTCGCAGGCCTCTACTGAGACCCATGCAGAGTCTGGTATGCCGCGAGATTCTCAGAGTATTGAACCCGCAAATGTCTCTCCCTTGGATGGGGCCAGAGCCGCTCAGCAGGCACTGGCTTCTGAGGGTGTTTTCAGGCCTCAACATTTTTATATAAAACCGATGCCAGCTTCAAAAATAAGATCAAAAGCATCTAAGTCTAAAAAACCGATGCATGAGCCACGTGCTCAGGCCCTTATGCCTAAAAAACAGATGATCAAAATGGCTGAGGACTTAATTACCTTGATCAGGGGTTCCCACCCCCCCCCCATGCTAAGAGGCCTAGGCAAGACATTGCTTATGAATCTTCTGATCAGGTTTCCATTTCTTCTGATTCCTCTTCTGATTAGGAATTTTCTATTCCACCCTATGAGGATTCAGATGCAGAAGAATCCATCCCATCTGCATCTCCTCCGGAGGATTATTCTTTTGGAGAAACCTTGCATACTTTAAGGGAACATTCTCATTGGGAGAGTCAGGATTTCTCTGAATCAAAAAAGAGGCTTAGGGATTTCCTTCTTCTTCCTCAGCATAGGCCTTTGGCAATACCTCCTGTATTAGACATTGTTGATGATGTGTTTTTGGAATCAAGCATGGCTCCTGATTCCCTACCTCCAACCCCTAGTAAGCCAGACAGATATTACAGGGTTCCTGACTCCCACAAATTTCTATTCAAAAATCCTGCTGCTGATCCTGAGACTGGCCTCTACAGCCAAAAATCCTACCCCCTCTGATAGAGATTCCAAGGCGCTGGAAAGATGGGGAAAGAAGGTTTATATGTCTGCAACCTTGGCAATTAGGGCCTTAAACTGCCAGTTTCATATGCTTAAATATCAACAGCATGTTATGGGCTTATTGAAACAGAAAATGATGTTGATTTCTGATTGTGTGGAAAATAAAGAATTACAGGAATTATTGCATGCAGCAGAACAGGTTGGAAAGCATACTTTGCAATGTGGTTTTGATTCCTTGGAGGAGTCTTACAGGGCCGCAGTTACTGGGTCTGTGATTAGAAGGTATGCCTGGCTCAAGTAGCAAAATCTGCCTGATCATGTTAAAGCTAAATTGTTGGATGCCCCTTTACAGCATGATACTCTGTTTGGTAATAAGGCAGAAGAGGTTTTAAAGAAAATGGAAGACAAAGCTAAATCTATGCAAACTGTAAAAGATTTCTTACATGTGCAGCCACCCAGGTTCAGTAGGCACTGGCCTACTAAACATTGGTCCTTTCCTGTGTCCAACAGAGCCTCTCAAGGCAAATCCAGGCGCTCAAAATGTTCTAGATACCAATCACAGGGTTCTTACAGGTCAAAGACATGGGGTGCCTCCACCTCGAAATCTGAGGAAACAAAGCACAGCCTTACAGTAAGCAGTCTCAATGACTTCCCTCTACCTTCACCAAGCACTTATCTTTTGGCAGCCCCCTTGGGGGGGAAATTAGCACTTCATGCTCAAAATTGGCAGTTAATTACCCAGGACAAATGGGTATTAAACATAGTATCCCAGGGGTACAGATTTCATTTCCATACTTTGCCAGTTCCAAACGGTTGGCCAGATCAGCCACAAAAATCAATGGGCAGAGGGTCAGAAACAAGTTACGTCCCTCATGGATATGGGGGCTATTCAGCCAGTACCAGAACAGGAAAGAGGACAAGGTTTTTATTCAAGACTTTTCTTGGTACCCAGGAAAAGACAATGCCTGGCGTCCAATACTGGACTTATCGATTTTGAACACGTACCTGGACATTCCAAAATTCAAAATGCTGACTTTGCAACAGCTACTGCCTATGCTGGGCAGGAACACTTGATTAGTGACTCTAGATTTAAAAGAGGCATGCCTGCATATCTCAATAAGGGAATCATGCAGTAGATACCTCCGCTTCAAGGCAGGTTTTTTGCATAACCAATTCTCTGCACTGCCCTTTGGCTTATCTACTGCGCCCAGGGTCTTTACAAAGTGCCTGGCACCAGTAATTGCATTTTGCAGACAAAGAAGCATACAAATTTATCCTTACCTGGACGACTGTCTCATTTAAGCAGAGAACAAGGACATTCTTTTTCAATATCTGGCATTTGTAAAAAGGCTTATAACATGCCTAGGGTACTCAATAAACAAAAAGAAATCCCAACTGGTACCCTCTCAAATAATTACATTCCTGGGTGCAATCTTGAATACAACTGCCCAGATGGCTTACCTTACGCCAGACGAACAAAGGCGACTGACAACATACTTCAAACAGATGGGAACAAAAACCCAGTTATCTGCAAGACAAATTTTGCAGGCTTTGGGGTTCATGGCATCCTGCATTCTACTAATTCCATATGCAAGACTGCATATGAGGAAACTTCAATGGTACCTAAAAAGTTTATGGAGTCAACATTGTCACAGTCTGGAAACAATGATTCCTCTCATTCCCTGCCTACAACAGGTGTTTCTTTGGTGGGCAGAGACATGTCACTAAAACAAGGGACTGTCATTCACTCTATCCCCTGCCACCCAAACCCTAACTACAGATGCGTCAAGCTATGCTTGGGGGGCCCACCTGGCGGGGAGATGCATTCAGGGCATATGGAGCCCAAAACAAATGCATCTGCATATCAACCAGAAAGAGATGCTAGCTGTTCAGAATGCTCTGACAGCCTTCAAGGACTTACTTCATCCAGGACTACTACTGATAAAGACGGACAACACCACGGTTATGTGGTACATAAACAAGCAGGGGGTACACATTCCTACCCCCTTTGCAGACTAGCCATGGCATTGTGGAACACAGCTTTGACTTACCAAGTACATCTTCAAGCTCAATTCCTGCCAGGAAAACAAAACACTCTGGCAGACGACCTAAGCAGAAATCTTATGGACCCACACAAGTGGAAACTGGATCCACAAATCTTCAGCATGGTAACACAGAAATGGGGGAGCCCAGACATAGATCTATTTGCTTCTCCCCAAAATTATCAACTGGACAAATTCTGCACAAGGACTTATCACAGACAAGCATGGAAAGTGGTCGCCCTATCCTTCAGTTGGACAAACCTATCAGTCTATGCCTTTCCCCCTCTGCCTCTTCTCTCCAAGGTCTTACTAAAAATCAGACAGGAAACACCAAAAAATGATCCTAATTGCTCCAGACTGGCCTCGCCAGCACTGGTACCCAATTCTAAGGAATATGTCTCAACTCTCTCCTTGGTACTTGCCTCATATACCTCATCTACTGTCTCAGCAGAACAATCAAATTCTGCACACTCAGCTCCAAACTCTGAACCTTGCAGCATGGCTGATCATTTAATTATTCAAACAACACCTCTCAGTAAATCTGTGATGGATGTCATTTTAGAAGCCAGAAGGCCTAGTACTAGAAAATCTTATGCTCATAAATGGAAGAGAGTCTGTGCTTGGAACCAAGCACAAGGAACGGACACAGCAAAACCAAATATCCCTTAGATTTTACAATACTTGACTTAGATGCTTAACAAGGGCCTATCTTTTTCTTCAATAAAAATCCATACCTCTGCCATCTCGGCTCATTACAACACGGAGCTTCCCCTCTTTTCTCATCCTCTGTTAAGACAGTATCTTAGAGAGGCCAAAAATTAAGACCTCCCAGAAGATCACCAACTCCTGCATGGGACCTCAATTTTGTGCTGGAAAAACACACCCTGCCTCCTTTTGAACCAGCAGCTACTACGGATTTAAAATGTTTATCTTGGAAAACAGCTTTCCTCTTGGCAATCACTTCAGCAAGAAGGGTTTCAGAGCTACAGGCTGTCATGGCTGTGGAGCCTTTTATTACATTTTACCTGGACAGGGTATCCCTCAGGACCAATCCTTCCTTTATGCCTAAGGTGGTATCCAGTGTGGCTCTTAACCAAACAATTCACCTGCCAACATTTTACCCAAATCCGCAGAACAAGGGGGGGGGGTGGATTCTGCATTCATTGGACGTACACAGACAACTAAGATTCTACTTAAACAGGACCAAATCTCTAAGAAAGTCTGAGCAACTACTGGTGGCATTTGCTTCAGGATCAGAGGGGAAGGCTATGTCAAAGCAGACTATTTCTAAGTGGATAAGCCACTGCATTCGTTTCTGCTACTTGCACCATGGTAAACCTGTACCCAAGGGAATCGGGTCACATTCCACCAGGGCTGCCTCTACCTCAGCAGCCTTTCTCCTTTCTCAGAGGAGTTCCAACCAAAGACATTCTAGAAGCTGCTACTTGGAGCTCTGTTCATACCTTCACAAAGCATGATCATTTGCCTCTCTTCTCCAAATCCAGGGCAGGCTTTGCCACTGCAGTTCTGCAGGGCCTCATAGCCACTCCTAATGCTATTTAGTTCCATCCTCCCATCCATAGCTTTGGGATTCTACCCAAATGTAATGACTGCAACAGTGAAACACGAAGAACATAGTACAGTTGTGTACACTTACTATAAATGTAGATGTTCGAGTGTATTCACTGTTGCATTCCAGGTTACCCACCCGCCATCCCCCTTTTCTATAACTTTTCCTTCCTTCACTATATTCTACAGCCTTTGTGGTGTATTTACTTTTAGATGAAGGTAAAGTTTATGTTGCTAAAAGTGTATTTACATATAATGCTGTTTATTTTTATATATATACATATATATATATATATATATATATATATATATATATATATTTGCTCCCCATTTGGGGGGAATCTGACATCTGGGGCAAGAAAAACTGAATAAAATGGCGTTGGCTGCATGTTTTATACCCCTGATGACCTGACGTCATGGAAGAGTAGACAGCAACCAACTCAGGACCCAAGACTTTGATATTCAGGCCGACTGAGGGCAACCTGCCAGCAGATTACCCCAAATGTAATGACTGCAACAGTGATACACTCGAACATCTACATTTATGGTAAGTGTACACAGCTGTACTTTATTACAACTTGCTGATTTCTCTTATTGCTCATTTTCTTTTCCATTTTTTTTGTATTTTCTTTTTTGAAGTTTTTATTTTATTGTTTTATTTGTAACTTATGAATGCAAGGTATATTTGACTGCTACATTTCAGCAGCTCAATTCAGAGAGCACAGAGACTGACACTACATCAGTAAATAAACAGATAAGCATTTTACCAAATCATAGTAGGTAAGGCAGGATTCCTTAAGACTGAAAGTAGATGGCTGTGACTCCCTTTTACAAGAGTGTGAGTAATAAGTATGTATTTTATTTATACTTTGTTGACCGGATTAGTCCCACTAGGCTAATAGCCTCTTTTCAGGGGAGACCAGAGGTGGTATTAATAGGGGTCTATATTAGAACATTGACTTTTTAAAACATTGAATGTTCTTATATCGACCCCTGTTCAGTGAACGCTGACAATATCGAACATGCAGAACAGCAAATTTTTTCCCAGGGAAAAAATTCTCTGTTCCGACACACACACACACCAAGCAAACAGCAATCCACACACATACACCTAAAATCCTACATCTAACCCTACACTAAACTTACCTTAACCTTAACCCTAAGGTCCGTCACTATCGCACACTCACCTCACCCGCACCCTAACCATAACTCACCTACCCCACCCTAACCCTCACGTCCACACAATTGCACATTTACCTGACCCGCGCCCTAATCCTAACTCACCTACCCTGCGCCCTAACCCTCACGTCCACACAATCGCACACTTACCTGATCCCGACCAGTAACTTTCCACCACAGTGCTGAAAATAGTGAAGCCACAGGCATGGCCAACCGAATTCCTTCCTAGGAAGAAATTTGGTGTTCAGCAGCTTTGCTATTTTCAGCGTTCGCTGAATAGGGGTCGATGTTAGGACATTCGAAGTTGTGAAACTTTGATGTTCTAATATAGACACGTATTAATAGTACTGGGGTAATTTGGACAGGGCATCAGAGAACTTCCCGTATTCTTTTCGATAGGTACTGAGGGATCTTTTACATCCACCTGAGTTACCACCAACTCAAGGAGAATTGACCTCGGTTTAATGTCCCATCTGAAGGATGACATACTCAAGAGTGCAGCATTACCCTCATGCTGCATTGCTGGGTCAGAAATCAAGCTCCCTGGTGTGGGAGTAGAACACACAGCCTTCTGCACCAAAGATGAGTGCGCTACCTTCATATTGTGGATTCTGACCTCCATTATATGATAAATCATGAAGTCACTACAGTGGGCCTACTGTTGGAGGGACGGGATTCCCACTTGCACTGCCATTGCAGTGGAAGGACTGCAAAAGTGTAATGATGATGATGATGAGACTTGTTTATACTGGTCTTCCCTGTGGGTTGGGGAAGGGGAAGTGTCCTAGGGGTATGCATTCTGTCTGTGACTCTGTAGTGTAGATGGAGCCCTGATGGGAGTGTTCTTTCAGGGGGAGCAGAACTGCCAGAGGGGGCCTCATTTCTTAAATGAGTGACATTCCCGTTATATTGATTGCAGTCCCAAAACCTTGGGCACTTGCTGAGACATGGGGAGGAGTTGAGAAGCATTTAAAATGTCATAGAATAATTGCCGAAAGATGGAATTATGGAATATTTGGAAGTTTGTGAGGCAGAAGAACAAAGACAGCATGGGATCCAGAACAGAAATGTAATGCCAAATAAATGCGTTGTCATTTTAATTAGTAAGCAAGGTATTAGATCATAAAAGGTCTGCAAAAATAACAGTCTTAGATTTTAGCAAAGCATTTGATATGGTACTGCACTAAGGCGTACAGAAAAAAAATTAAACATGTTTGGAGTGGGTATGAGGATTGTAACACAAGTAAACCACTAGTCTTATAGTAGGACAAAGAGGAAAAAAGTAAATGTAATCCACTTATATAAAAGGACACTGACCACTATGGAAGCATCACTCAACCTCAAAAAGACCAGTGTACTCCACCAGCCTTCTCATTGTTTATCTGACATGAATACAGTATGTAAATGTGTGAATTTCTAGTTACTCTGTTACTGCTAGTTAACTTAAGTCCAGGTTCTGCTTGCTATGTGATGTTATGAGGGCTCACTTGAACAGTATAGTATTTTACATGAACTGTTCTGTCTGTATCTTATGATACCTTTTCTATGGAAAATGGGGAATTTGTCTTTAAGACATGCATTTCTCTCCAGGCATCCGCTGAAAATTGGCTCATTCCAAGTCAGACTTTCCCAGTTAACAAATGTTAAATAAATAAATAAATAATGTGAGCAAACAGTAACTTTTGTTTTTAAAATTCTCCACAAGCTCTAAACAAGTTTCAAGAAACTCATAGGTTGTTGCAGAGGTATGAATAAGAGTAACATATAAAAGCCACAAAAGAAAACTGCAAACATGTAAACAAACACTTCATCATAAGAATCTATGGTAAGTGCTATTGTCTCTTTGCAATGCCCTGTATGGTCATGCTTCTAAATGTACTAGCAACTAGCTATTTCATTTATGTAGTAGACCATCAGCCCACCAACATTATGGGTGTGGGCATAGCAAATTTGCTTAGGCTAAAAGAATATAGGTGTCAGCTACATTTAATGTGCATTGTTATCCTGACATTAATGATTTTAGTAACTTTAAATGTGCTTTGAAAAGATAACCAATTGCAACATTTGTAATTTGTTTTTATGTACTTAGAATGATTATGGCATGATATCATGGGACATTATCAGGAGACAATGGTTTCAGTATTTAAATGGACTTTCGTTTTATTTGTTTGTAGTCTGATGAAGTATCAATTATCAGTTTTTGTGCAGAGGAGAAAGGCAATACTACAGAGTTTTGCAATAAACTGTTATTGCTCACACACATTCATTGCAGTTTTCTTCCTGGTTTTTGTGTTGTTTTTCAAAATTCTCACAATAATTAGGCAATTCAGTTTATTAGGCAAGGCAATAAAAACATAATTGCCTATGAGTGTTGTATAAAAGAATGTAACCTGAAAGCAGGAAGTTAGTTTCTCAAGTGAAAGGATTATTGTGGGAGAGCAGTGACTTTGCACGAAGATTATTGATTCCTGGATTTGCAGGGTCCATTCTGGGTCTATGTTAGATGAGTCTGGAAGGAAGATCAGATGAAGAGTTTGTATAGAGCTGAAATGAAGGCCTAGCTGAAGCCTGCAGCTGTGAACTAAAAGATGCAGTCAGGTTGCTGGAAGGGTTTGTGGAACTGAGCCTGTATGGAATAAATTTTGGTTTACCTTTATAAAGGTGAAACACACTCGTGCGATTGCTCATATGAGCAAATCGTAACTTCGAAAAACAAAACCGCAACAGTTTCCAATGTTCGAAAATCAGCAAATTGAAATGCAGATTAGCTGATTTTCAAACATAAATGTCGAAAAAAAAAATTTAATGAAGTGTAAAGCAGGGGGCAAGCCCCCCTGCGCCCCCCACCCCCCCACTTTAATATTCTAACTCCGAGATCGCACTACAGTGGTGAAATGGACCATTTTAAGATCTCCACTATAGTGCAATCCGCCCCAAAATGCCGAATCTGCAATGAGCGAATGTCACTATGCATTCACTCATTGCACATTCAAACCTTTTTGCGTTCGACGTTTGCAAACTTTGCAAACGTCCTTTCGAACATTTACTGTTTGCCCGTGAGCAAAACGCACACATGAAGGTAAACCTAAATTTTTGTTTATTTATCGTTTGTTACCCAGGTTAGTCCCAATAGGCTAGTGGACACTTTCAGGGGAGACTGGAATTTATACCACTAGAAGTAATTTGACCAAGGCACCAGGGGAACTTCCCTTTCTCTTCAATAAGCACCATAGGATCTTTTACATCCACCGAGGCAACTATCAACTCAGGCACTAAGTTTGGTGGAGATACCGCTAAAGATTAAGGGTTGTCATCTAAGGTATTGTGAAAATATTGTAAATACCAGTAAAATTAACTGTGCAAAGCCAAAGTGGGCTGTTTTCATTTCATTGTTAGAAATAAAACTATGTTTTACATACCTTTGCCTTCAAAGCAGCTAAACAATTGGCACTGTTTATACTGCAATTTAATTTTGCATTTGTCTTATCTGGTATTGTTACTAGGTTAGCGCTGAAAAAGCACCTTCAGGTGTAGTCTTCTTACATTATATACAATAAAATAAATAATTAACATGAAAATTATCTGTATTGGTTCCCCAGTAAGTAACAGACCTTCCTGTACCTCTTTGTCTGCCAATTGCTATCAGTAAACAATGACAATGAGATTCATCATAAGATCCAAAGTATTACTCTGCCTTTGGGAAGCTGCTTTGGTACATGTTCACCACTGTTGGCTTATATTACTACTATTATTTAAGGATACAGGTCATTTGTCATCACTATCCTTTGTGCACACAGAACCTTAGTAGCTTATCAGCAACATCTAAAGAATCTGGAGAAGAACTAACAACGATATGTGCAGAAGATTCTGTGTTTTTAATGGGAGGAATGATGTGCTGAAATCTGTTTTCTCACTGAGGCCACCTTGAGGCAGTGATTATTGACACTGTTTTTTTTTTTTTTTTTTTTATGTCCAACTTCTAAAAGAGATTGTGTAGTCCAGTGTCACATCCATCAGATGAAACAACAAAGATTATGCTAATGATATACCTCAAGGAACCTGACTTAGACTTGGTGGGAGACAGTGGCTATTAGTTAAGCTCAAGCTCATTGATGCCAAAAACACTGTCAAGTAGTATCCTTATTTAACAAGAAATGCTCTACTTTTAAATCTAAAAAGATTGAAGGAAGGACAAAAGAAAACACAGTCAGCAGGCTACTTTCCCACTTGAAAACTGGAGCTGTAGTCAGGTCATTTGCCACCCTGCATCTTCCCCAGCCTGGTGCCCCACTCAGTCCAAAATGAAAATGTATGTTTTCCCAAAGTTGAGGACCAGAAATAAACTGCAATGGTAATAAGCTGCTTGCTACAGTGACTAACATGTCAAGCTCTGAGAATACTCTAGTTGTATGGCTGGATTTTTGTGCCCATGGTTGAACTATGGGATTTCCATACAATCCTTCAATGAACCATGATAGAGTTCATTTACATATCAAAGGATTGCCACCACTGATGACACTTGAGGTACCACAAAGGTCATGGATATGGCCAGTCCCTTTCATTACCATTATCAATTAGTTCCTGTTTTGCACATCAAGTGTTCATTATTAGATCACTGTTGCAGCAGCATAAAACAATATGGAACATATCCTCCCAGGGATTAAGTATCTGGTCAGTCTACAAAAGTTTTTGGGTGCCTTCAACTTGCATAGTACATCTGAGACATCACATGGGTGTATAAAAGCAGCTGTACAGGCACCAAAAGTCAGAACTTTATTGTTGCTGAATATTTCAAACAGACCGAGTCTTTGCTGCATCTTCAGTGTTTCAGCAGTCAGTTTGCTTATACTTTTGGGCAGATAAGTACCTCTCATGGGTCTTTCCTTCCTTCTTTGAATAAAATCTCTGAGGAAATATTTCTGTATGTCTAGGTGAAAATAAAAATGTCTGCATACAAGACAGATATCATAAAAGATTCCCACACAGCCAGTTTATATTGTCTAAGTGAGGCACATGATATCTGCTCTTGTCAGATTTGCTTATCCTTTACCCCAAGACAATTAGAAGTCAGCTTAATAGCCTTAGTATAGTTCTTGAAAATCAGTGTCTGAAGACCCACATTCATTTGTCGATGGATACTGGTTCAATTTCATTGAAAGCCCCCCTTTCAGTTCCTAAGAAAAGAAAATATGTTAAAGAGGCTTTCGAAGAAGTTCTGCCTTTGGCCACTCTTCAACAGTCTGTGACAGACGATTCCACTGTGTCCTTGTCAGAGTCTTTGGACCATCCATCAGATGGTTCAGACTCCTCTGGTGCTGCTTTAAGGGAGTCTCTAAGGGTCAGAAGCCTCAGGCTTCCTCAAAGTATGGACATATGGCTAGGGCAGAGAAGAGAGAACCTCACCTTGTGTTTTGGGCTACACAGAATCCCTCAGTTGCTGGTTAGAGAAGAGGCAGCATGGTCAGTAATGGAAAAACATGTGTCCAATACTTCCAGGTCTATCACATTAGATACATCTTCAAAGAAAACTCAAAAGACCAAGCATATTTCTCCACCATCTAGTACTTCTTCCAAAGAAGCTAGGGAAGGGTGGTACAGTTTTATAAAGGGGATTTTCAAATCCTTTCAGACCTTACAGTCTTCTTCTTTGTTTGAAAAAAAGGTCTCTTTCACACTTAGACAATGACTCCTTGTCAGAGTAAAAAGAGGAGGGTCTGGATTATGCTTCCGAGGTCTTCTCCCCTGCCACTTTAGAATTAGAGAATATTTCCTCAGATTCTCCTATGGAAGAGATATCCTTTTCCAATATTATTGCTGATGAAAGATCTCTTCCATTGGGAAGAAAAATAACTCTTAGACACCAAAAGAGGTTCTATGAACTCCTTCAGGTGGATACTCTAAACATACCTCTCAAGTGTACCTCATTACGAGGAACATTCCTCATTTGGGGTCTTAAAAAGTTCATGTTCCTCAAAGTTCCACATTGAAAGGGTCTATCACACATTTAGTGTTAGCAATTCTTTTAACTTGATATCCATGGAAAATTGAACTATCTCATATTAATTTAGTAAAAGAACTATTCTGTAAGTAAAAACATCACATTTTAACCATTCTATGAGCTTCCTAGTTGAAATTGTTAGTAAGCTGTCAGTAAGTGTTCCACACATTTTGCCCATTTGTTCCACATTATGAGAGGTAGTGTTCCTCATTTAGGAGATAGAAGGTTGAGAGCTATAACTCCAAAATCTCTTGCCATTCCTCCTGTCATTACAACTCTGGAGGAAGTTTTTAGTTCTGCAAGTGACTATCAAGATAGATTTTATGATTTCCCTCAAAGTCACAACTTTCTTATTCATAACCCAGTTGCAGATACTGCTATTTCCTTGGACGTCAGGTCTAAACATTGAATTACTACTAGCCCTGTTGGATCTGACAAGAATGGAATGGCTCTTGAAAGATATGAGATAAAGCTCTATATATCTTCTATCATAGCCTTTAGAAAAGTAAATTGTAAGGCTCACATGACCAACTTTCTGCTTGTAACCTTTGCAGATATGAATAAAAGTATTGTTCATTTACCTTATTCTGAAGGAAACTCTTATGTATTTAACATGATTTCTTCAGGGTCTCAGGTAACCAAATATACCCTAAAATGTTCACACGATGCAGTTTCCTGGGCAGCTACCACTGGCTCTGTTATACAGACATTTGCTTGGCTTAGATTGCAAAATCTCTGTGAGGATGTAAAGGCCCAGATACTTAATGCTGCCTTGGATAAATAAGTTTTGCTTGTCTGTTCCTCAGCTGTGGCAGGAGGATTCAAAGAAAAGGAGAGTGGAACCCAAACTCCATCCTATACCAAAAAAATACATGACTGTCTTCTTGTCCCAACCCCTTCCCCTCCACACTCTGTTCATCCACACAGATTAGCAAGCATTTTTCTCTTTCTTTCCTTCATAACAGATTCCTGGGTCCTGGAAATAGTTCAGAATGGATACAACTGGCACTGGAAATCTTTTCTTCCAAACCCTATGAGTTCCTGCACACCCAGAAAATCAAACTCATCCATTTCATCCCATTCTTTCTCAAATGTTATCCCAAGGAGTCATAGAACCAATTGTGTTGGATCGGTCTCATCTCACTCTGTTTATAAAAGTTACAAAATTCAAATGCTTACCTTTCATACTCTGATTCCCCTCATTACTTCACATTACTTTTTGATTGTACTGGATCTCAAAAAAAGCCTATTATCATATTCCTATTCACTGAGAATTCAGGTGTCATATAATGTTTTCTGTGTCTGCTGTACATGTTCAGTTCTTTTCCTTGCCATTTGGACTTCCCACAGGTCTGAGGGTATTTACAAAATGTCTCGTTCCAGTGATTGCTTTTTACAGGCTACAGGGAATTCACATTTTCCCTACTTAGACAACAGTCTTATTTTTGCAATCTCCCTTTTTGTCATGAATATGTTTCAAAACCTGTGTTTTTCATCTCAAACTGGAGAGTTTTATTTGTTTGTCTGTCTGTCTCTGCTGACAGGGAAAGTCCAACTGGCAAAGTCCATTTTCAGCAGAGCCACAGGGAGAAGAGTTTCAGCAGATACATTTCAAATACTCATGACAATAAATTTTCACAAATATACATTATATAGATAGTTCTTAAGACATCTAGATACAAACATGTAATTGTTCTGTAGTAACACTATTAAAAAATCTAATAGGTATTTCTTATGTGGTTATATTATACATATATAATTCAAGTATAAAACATTTGGTATGCAAACAATTCATGGGCAATATATGTGGCAAGGAGACATTAGACATGACTTATAAGACATGGGTAAGTAGGTTATAGTGTAGATGATAGGAATAAATAGTATTCAGGTAAGGAGTGTGAAATATTCATCAGGAGGTAGATAATGGTTGAAGCTAGAAGTGGGAAAGATGCATCGTATAACTAATGAGTCAAGGATTATGGGGTAAGAATGCTAGGGTATATACTGACGTAGAACCTGATTATAAGAGAGTGGTGGAGAGTATTTGAATGGGATGGATAAAGCAGGAAGGTCAGAAAGAAATTAAAATGTAAAGTGTGGATTAAGATAGGAAGGTAACTAAGAAAGAATTGTAAAATATTTGTTGTATAGAAAGGGACAGATATTATAAAGCGATAGGGGGTAAGAATTGACAAAGGAAAATGGAGTTACCTAGGTTAAGAAGCACTTGTACAACCAAATGTAGTTTTGGTTTTGTTTTAGTAATAGGCTGAAGACAGAAAGTGTCATTGTCTGTTTTAGGTGTGTTGGGATGGTGTTTCAGTTTTAGATACATAACAGGAGTATAGTGAGTTTTCTGCTAAATTATTAGACTTTGTTGTGATCACTAAAATTTTACTGGTTGAGCAAAGGTCAGTACCTGGAGAATGGTGCTGTGGTATATCTTTTAGTGCTGGACATTTTTGGTGCTTATATAAAACTGGAAACAGTAATAAGGTATGAGTGTGTTAAACAGTTGGGTAGCTCAAGTCAGTCTAGTTGTTTCAGGGTTCTGCAATGATGAGTCCTATATGTAAGGTTGACTGCAAATCTGGCTATTTTATTGTAACATGCATAGAGTTTACCTTTAACTGCAGTATTTAGGTTTGTAAGAATGAGTGAGGCATATAGTAGGAATAGAAGAAGGTAGGTAGATACTAGTGTTTCTCTAGCATTGTCTGTCAAGCAGTGTTTGATTCTATAATCAGAGCTAAGTTTCTGATGTGTGTGTTTTTTTAATTGCTTGCAATATGTGGTGGTCAGATTTGATGTTATTGTTAATTAGGACACCCAGACGTTTTGTTGGGCTATAGTTTCAATTTATGTGTTGTGTTGGATGAGATTATTTTCAAAGATTGTGTCTCATGTTGTTATTGTTTAGGAAGGAAGAGCATTAGTGCTTTTTTTCCTTAGGATTAAAAGGTAGATTTGCATCTGTTGGCCAAGTTTTGATAGCAGTGAAAGAATTTTGGGTGATGTCCTGAAGTGTTGATAGGTAAGAGGCTGCACATATAATTGGTGAGTCATCAACATATTGAGCTATGCTATTAAGGTGGGTGGCAGTATGCAGTTTGTTTATAAAAATGTTGAATAAGGAAGGGACAAATTGTGATCCTTGTAGGAAGCTGAGAGTGACTGTCAGATAACTATAGCACCATGAGAGAGAGGGCTGGGTGAGGTCAAGGGAAAAAAAGTTCAGTAAGAAGATGTTGATGGGATATAGCATCAAATGCTTTTGATAAATCTAAGAATAGTGAATGTAACAGGTTGCTGTCATTCCTGTTTTGGTTTATGATAGTGACATTAAGGAGAGCAGTGGTAACACTATGGTGAGGTCTAAAACCATGTTGGATTTGGAGAGAAGGTTGTTAGAGTTAATGTACTATATAAGTTGTAAGTAGATGCATTTTTCTAGATTTTTGACAAAGGAGATAAGATAGCAATAGGTCTTTAGTTGGAATTATATTTATGTTGATGTGCTACCTCCTTCTGTCTTAGCAATAGGTCTTTAGTTGGAATTATATTTATGTTGATGTGCTACCTCCTTCTGTCTTCCCTTTTCACAAGCTAACATTTCTAGGATGCCTACTGGACACATTTCTTATGATGGCTTATCTTCCCCCAGAAAATGTTGCATTCTGCCATATCTGGTTCCTAGAGTTTACCCAGCAAACTATGACAACTGCAAAGGATTATCTCAGGATTTTAGAATAGATTTCTTCCACTGGCCAGACTGCATATAAGAAAAATACAATGATTTCTGAAATCAGTGTGGACTTAGAACTAGCTTCCTCCTTCATTTCCTATCTCTGTTCTAGAATTTGTCAGGAAGGAACAAAGATGGTGGCTGAATCACACTTTTTTAAATCCAGGTTTACCAAAGTCCCCTCCCCACCCCTACTCAGACTGGATGCATCAAACTTTGCATGGGAAGCAGTATCTAAGGACATCAAATACAAAGGGGTGTGGGACCATCACTTTGAGTAAAAAAAAATCAAGGAAATGATGGCTTTGATAAATGAATTAAGGACCTTTAATCATCTGTTGACTCCAGGGCCATTACTGGTAATCACAGACAACACCGCTGTGATGTGGCACATAAACAGGAGGGGCAGGTCCTACCCATGTGCAGACTAGTCATGATAGAGTGGGAAATTGCAACTCAGCACAATCTTTACCTCCAGGCTCCATCATAGCAGAACAGTGTAGTAGAAACATTGAGGATATCCAGGCCAGACCCTCATGAATGGATGTTATACCAAGAGGTCTTCCAGGAGATTATCCCCGTGTGGGAAATTCATCAAATAGATCTTTTCACTTCCATTCACACCAGACAGCTAAAGGAATTCTGCTCCAAGAAACCTTGCAAAAAGACCTGAAAGATAGATTCCTTTTCCTTCCCTTGGATAGGAATATTCCTGTATGCCTCCCTCCTGTCTCTGATAACCAGAAATTTTTAAAGATCCAAAAGAACTGTCCAGTAATCGTACTGGTAACTTCTTTTGTCTCAGACAACATTGGTTCTTCTTTCTCATGAAAATAGGCAAGGGCAATAAAAACAAACTTCTCCACAGGATGGATCTACTCACATAAGGCAAGGGATCATAGATGCACCCCAACTTGCAGAAGTTAAATTTGATGGCTTGGATGATAGCATTTTGATCCCACTCATGTACATTCTTTTCGAGGACATGCAGCAGCTATTAAAGGAAGAAAGAAACATTGCTACTAGAAAATCTGATTTAGCCAAAGAAGAGATTTTCTGGTTAGTGCTACAAGATAAACAGGACCCATCTAGTGTGGAGACTCCTCTGGTTCTACAGTATCTTTGTGAATTATTCAAATCTGGCCTTTCTTACTCAGCTATTAAGATTAATCTTTCAGCCATTTCTATTTGGCTGCCTTTAGATCCCACCTTTCTTTCTTGTTTCAGGTAAAACAAATTTTGAGAGGTTTAACATATCCAGCCACCTTAAAAACAGTTGGCTCTTCCTTGGATTCTCAGCTTTGTCTTGGAAAAACTTACTCTTCCACCTTTTGAAGCAGCTTTTCAGGTCGACTTAAAGTTTCTGTCATAGAAAGCTGTTTATGCACTGCTCTGACTTTGGCTAATAGAGTATCTGAGTTGCAAGCTGTAATGGTAGTTTAACATTTTCTCATTTTTTTCATAAGGATAGGGTAACCTTAAAAACTAACGCTTACATTATACCTAAGGTAGTCTCTGAATTTACTCTAAAGCAACCCATTTATCCTCATGTGTTATTTCCAGAGCAAAAAAAAGTCCTACATACTTAGGAAGTCCACAGACAGCTCAGATACTACATTGACAAGACTAAGGACTTTAGAACTCTGAATTGGCTCTTCATTTTATTTGATGGAAAGGGAAAAAAGGACAGCTACTGTCTAAATAGACAGTTTCTAAATGGTTATCTAATTCTATTTTTTACTCTCAGTGCAGAAAGACCCTACTTCAGAAGGTCAAAACTCATTTTACCACAGCTTTGGCTATTTCTGGGGAAATTTAGAATGGAGTGAACTCTAGAACCCTTCAAGAGGCAGCAAGTTGGTTGAACATGCTTTAACTATGCATTACAAGACTGACTCATTTTTTTATGACCAGAGCTGGATTTGCTAGGTCTAGTCTCCAATGGCTCCAGGACTCTGAACATTCCTCCTCCTCTGTAGCTATCTAGACATTTGCAATTGTCCCATATGGCTTTATGTCACTATGACAGTGATATAATGATGAACATAGTATGGTTGTGGAAGTAAACTTTCCATAATAGTAAATGTTTTAAACAGATCACTGTTGCACTACTAACACACTGCCACCGCCTCCTTGGCATTTTATTCTCTTTTTGATCCCTGTGAATCCTTTTTGTTTCACCTTCTCTCCTTTGGCCAGGGTAAAGTTCCATTTGTCCCTTTCCTTTTTTCTCCTTGTACATAAATCTCCAAACTTGGACCAGGTATTTCTGTTCCATTTTGCAGCCTCCCTTTTTGAGAAGCAAGAAAGCTCTGATTTTGGTGTCCATATGGCTCATTTTATATCAGCACATCTTTGTGCTGCCTTGGACATACAGTGTGTGCAAAAGGTGCCCAAAATCTTTTCTATACAGGGAGGTCATACATCCGTGGCAGGTTATGTTCCATATAGCTTTTATGCTACTGCAACAGTGATCTCTTTGAACATCTAATCACCCTTAACATCCACATCCCACCCCCACCCCCCAGTAAGGAAACCTCCATAAAAAACTTCTCCAAAGCCAACTTCATGCTACTCAAGTCAGACGTGACAAACGTCATGACACCCATGCAGATGGGAACTGAAAGTTCAACTGCTGAATCCTACACTAAGGCACTGTATGAGCACATCCACTCATGCATAAATTGTGCCATCCCAAATAGAACCAAGATGCTCTCATCAAAAAAAAGAAGCCAATCTTGTGGTCCCCTGCCATAAACAAACTTCACAACAAAAGGAAGAATCTGTTGCAGAAAAGAGGAAAATCCCAGGATGCAAAACACTCCCTTACCAACCTCAGTAAGAAACTGAGATCCCTCATAAAATCCTCCAAAGCTAGTTACGAAAATAAAATTGCTAAAGATTCCAAAGACAACCACAAGGCATTCTATAACTATGTCAATAATCTAAATGGCAATGCTCAGATCTGCTCTGAGCTAAAACAGAATGGCATTAAATATACTGATCCCAAGGATATTGCCAATATCCTGGCAGATCGATTCAGTGCCAACTTCACCCCCCTCTCACCCCCTAAATGGCCCATCTCAATACCAGAAGATTGCCAAATTCCGGTTATAATGGCCACACAGGTAAAAAACGCATTCTCCAAAGCTAAGAATACAGCATCCATGGGACCATATGACATCCCAGGTTGTGTACTACATGAACTACAATATGAACTGGCACGTCACTTAAGTGTCATGTTTAATCATAGCCTCACCTCAGGTTTCATGCCCACTGAGTGGCGCAGAGCTACAGTTATCCCACTCCACAAGGGGGGATCTACCTTGGATCCCGGAAACTACTGTCCCATCAGTCTGACAAGCCTTATCTGCAAGGCCATGGAGCGTATTATCATGGAACTTATAAACAAAGACATTGGCAACCTTCAAACACTGGACCCCACCCAGTGTGGGTTTGTGAAGGGCCGATCTTGTCTCCTGAACCTGATTGACTTCTTCAAATCAGTCTCCAGAGTCATGGACAAGGGTAAGGTGGTCCACACAGCCTATCTAGACCTTGCCAAGGCCTTTGACACCATCCCGCACTCTGGAATCATAGATAAACTTACTAAGCTGGGCATTAATCCCTACGTCACCCAATGGATTGCTAACTGGCTTACTGATAGAACCCACACTGTAAAAGTAGCTGACTCCAAATACAGCTCCAGACAAGTGACAAGTGGAGTACCTCATGGTTCAGTCCAGGAACCGCTCTTGTTTGGCATCTACTTCTCTGAAGTACAGGCCAACACTAAGGGACTCTGGCTAACAAAGTTTGCAGATGACTGCAAACTGGGAGCCATTATTGAATCCCCAAATTATGTGGATACTCTACAAAAGGGCCTTACAGAAACAGATGCTTGGTGCCAGAGCCATGCGCTCAAGCTCAATGCCAAGAAATGTATAGTTATCCCCTTTGGGAAAAAACATGTATCCGTGAATTACCATATAGGTGGCAGTACACTAAACACTGAAAGTGTGATAAGAGACTTAGGGACACAGGTGGACAGTGGTCTCACCTTCGATAACCACATCGCCACAACTGTCAGGAAATCCTTCTATGTGGCACACCTCATCACTAAGGGCTTTTCATCCAGAAAAAAGGAGGTCATTGTCCCACTGTACTCATCCTTCATTAGACCCATTATAGAATACAACGCCCCATTTGGTATGTACCTCTTAAGACATCTGCAACAACTGGAAAGGCCGCAGAAATACCTCACTAAAAGAATCACAGGCCTAAAGTAGATGCCCTGTGCTGACCGCCTTAAAAAACTCCAGCTATACTCTGTCGCATATCGCCTACTCGGAGGTGATCTCTGCTTAACATACAAGGCCATGTCAAACCTAGAGCTGTTGGACATGTTACAATTAAAGAAATCCCAATCCCTCAGAGCCACATGCTCAAGGGATCTAAACCTTGTCATCACAATAAACAAAACATGCTGGAGGGATAGGTTCCTGACCCAGAGACTCCCCAGACTCTGGAACAGATTGCCCATACATGTCAAGCAGAGTGCCTCTTTGGCCCTCTTCAAAAGGAACCTTGATGATTGGATGGGAGAAAGGAAATTCACCCCAGGGATCACGTCAGTCACCCTGCTAGACAGGGGTCCAGGGAAGTAAATAGTGTGGGAAGAAATAGCGAGGGAATTGTTATGGCTAGGCTTGTATAGGCCCTAGGGCTGATAGCCTAGTACCAACCTATGAACCTATGTGGCAATTGTTTCCCCGACTGCAGCTCTCTGGTGCTACATGCCTTGATCAGGTCTCTTTGATCACAGTGAAGGGTCAGCTAAGACAAAAGCTATTGCTAATAATACATACAATATTACATAAATGTCTAGTTTAGTAAGGTATTTTCAGCTGAGCCCAGATTATAAAACATGGAGTTTACCAAAATGTGTTTTCTACAGGGGATGATTTACTTACCACACATAGAGAGATCTATGTTTGCAGTACCTCAGTATAACAGAGGGAAACCATCCTACAAAATGGAATAACTTTCCCTCCATGAATTCCACATTCCCTCAACTTTCTACCTTTGGTTTTCTTTCTCATTTCATCAACTTTCCCATGGTTTAGTCTAGCCAATTTCAGACTGCCTCTTTTACCCTTCCATACATCCCTCTTTTTTACTTCAGAACTATCACTTCCACTGCTCATACAGATTAACTTGATAGCCCCCCTCGTACAGACTACCATCACTCATGACTTGTATATCATTGTAAAGACCATTACATAACCCCACTGAAGCACATCTACAACCCATGTATTAAAACTAGTATTATATCTAATATCTGTAAAAATGCCATTGTAAAACCTTTCCCTAAGAAACCCATTCCTCCAATCCTGCACATTTCTGGCCCATTTTTATCCTCCCTATGCTAAGAAAGATTCTGGAAAAAATTACTTTACTTGCAACTCACTCAATACATCAATCAGTACCACCTATATTCTCCAAAGCAACACGGTTTTTGGTACAGTCACAGCAGATCCACAGATATCTGGACATTGGCAGATATTTGACGGCATTCTTTCTGAAATGGACAAAGGACTAATTACTGGACCCATTTTTATCAACCTCACTGGACTCTGATATTATGGACCACTCAGTCCTAGAACATCTCACTGAAATAGACATCAGCAATGACACACTGCCCTGGTTCAAAATTCCCTCTCTAACTGCTACTTCTGAGTGAATTTCATCTCATTACCTTTCTGCATGGGATTTGGTGGAAAGGTTATCTCACAGGGATCTATTGTGGCACCACTGCTCTTTTCTATCTACATTAGCTAACTCCGTCTTGACTTACCCCATATTTCTTTCCTGCTTTACCCTGATGACACAGCCTGTTCTTCTTCAACCATTCTCTCTCTCTCTCTCTGTCTCCTTTGTTGAACATGAACTTCAGTCTGATTTTCATGCCAGTATTCACTGAGCCAGTGGCAAATTGTTGTTTTACTTCTCTAAAACAAAACAAAAGCTCAGTTTTACCTCCAGACCTCTACAAATCCTTGATCATCCAAGTAATACCACCGAAAATACATTTAAATACCTAGGGATTTGGTTGGAGCCCTTCATAAATTCCCATCTACACCTGCTAATAGGATCTTCCCATTTCACACCAGACACTGTATAAATGCTATAGGCAAAGGTATATCACTGGTTCAGCTAGAATATAGACTCCTGATTGCTGGAGCCTCTAAAAGAAATGTAGAACAAATGAAAAAAAGTCCACTCCTCCTGCTGAAGCACCAACCAGATGGCCAGATATATGACACACACACACATCCTAACCCAGCCAATCAGATCCCATTTCTTTCCTCTCATTTTGTTAAAAAAAAAGAGAGAGAAAAAAATCTTTATTACTTTTAAAATGTAGCAAGCAGAACTTCATAACATTACATCTCAGATTATTTAGCAAGGAATCCTTGATTTTAAAATGTTGTCATTTACTAGACTGGGGAACAAAGGAAATATGGAAAACCACCAAACAGCACCAAACAAAGATCACTGAAGGAAAAACTGCACAGGAAAAGCAACCAGTAATCCAAACAAGCTGCACAGTCCAGGTGAATAGGAAGGAATATACTCTACTTGTGGAAAATGCCAAGTAGTCACACGGGGACCAGTAAAAGTAAAATAAACCAAAACTGCAGTAAGGCTGTGATAAAAATCCAGTCAGAAAGAAAGTTAAAAACAACATTCAATACAAATTATAACCAAAATAAGAAACAAGGTTAAGCACTTTCATTTCTCATCATTTCAAAGGGGACTTCATTAGAACTGTATATAAATGCCTTAATCCAGTTTAGAAAATGGGCAAACTGTACATCAGCACCCTGATTGGAGAATGAACATTCTCCAGCAGGGTATCAATGTACAAGTAATGCCTGCTGATAAATGAGTCCACCACTTCATGGCAGCATATCAAGCTGCCATGGAGCTCGGACAGAAAACACCAAACGGGTGCCATTATTTCATACTCGCTAAGTAGGGCGTTTGGTGTTTGGCGAGTGTAAAATATATTTAAAAACAAAGAAAACTGGAAAACAAAAGTGTGTGTGTGTGCATGTCAGTGAAAGTGAGAACAATCAAGCCATTACTTTACACTCACCAAGCAGTGCTTTTGCTGTTTAGCGAGTGTAAAATCTAAATATAACAAACAAAAGTATGTGTGTGTTTATGTTTCTGTTTGTGTGTGAATGTATGCATGAAAGCGAGGTGTGTGTGAATGAGAGAGAGAGTGAAGTGTGAGAGTGATCCAACACTGTCAGCAGCAGCAGTCAAAAGCTTTATGTACCTTTCACCTCTTAGATAACTTAAATAAAACATAAAATAAAGGGGGAACAAAGGCTCAAAACAGGAACATATTCTTGTTAAAAAAATTGCAAAGTTGCTGCAATAATAGGACTTGTGCTAGCATGCATTTTCTGAAGTACAGGTGTGTGTCGGGGTTCTATGTGACAGAGGGAAAGACAGTAAGATCAATTGAACACTGGCAGCATCAGATAAGAGGTTTGCGTACTTCTCGGCCTTTTAGCTCAAGAAATGCAGATAAAGCCTGAAGTAAAGGGGAACAAAGGCTCCAAATTAGGGACAGATTTTAAATGTTATAAAAATATTAAAATGTAAGTTAAATAACAGGATTTGTGTTAACATGAATTTTCTGAAGGAAATAAAGTCTGAAAGTCAATTGTATGTCATTAATTAGTGACTTCAATACCCAATGACTGGCAAGAAACCATTTTAGCAGTAAGGGATAAAAATATAAAGTGAATATATAAATATTTTTTTAAAATAAATATTTTGGATATAAAAGCTTCCTCTAACACCATTTACATATCCTACAGTAACTTTGAAACATTAGGCGGAGGAACTGTTTTACATCCAAAATATGTAAAAAAAAAAAATAGTAATAAAAAAATATATAAATAAGTAAAACACAACAATTTTACAGAGAGCCCATTCTCAAAGTGCAATAATGCCATCCAGGATGTGTGTTAATGTGTAATTAATGCCCTTCCAGAAGTGCACAGGCCCTCTGCCTGTGGCATCAGGCCTCACAACAGCCCTGGGTGAGCATTAATTACACATAAACACAAACCCTGTTGGGCATTATTGCTTGCTTAAATAACCTTGTTTACTTAAAGCAATTAAAGTCTTAAAAGCACAGTGGTAACAAAAAGGAATACATGTTATACAACTAATCAAGTCCTGATAGCATGAGTAAATACATTAGTAAAAGCATATATATTTATCTAAATTGTTGAATAAAATCAATAAATATGTAATAAAAGAGTAAACAATGCATGTATATGTTATAAAAATCTATAAATTCAAAGTGTAATACAACTTTAATATGCTTAAAAGTCCTTTAAGTGGAATCAAGGGTGTAGCCAGGCATACTCCCTGCACTCCACTGAGCATACTTCTATCCGAGCATCACATCACTATGGCTTTTTCCCAGGTCATACAATGTGTACAACTGTCCATACGAATGTCTCCAACAACAAATGGAATATTGTAATAATCTAAAAACAATATCTTCAATAGTTTTGAGTGAAAACAACTCTGTTATTGTGACGGCCGTGCCCTGGCCCAGCAATCAAGGAGCCTCAGTCCTCACCACTAACACCAGGGAGGTCATCTCCCAGAAGAGAGGAAAGGATAACTAATACACACAGTTAAGTACAATTTCCCTTAAGTGCACACTGAGATCACAGTCAGTCTGGGGCTGGTTGCTCCCTTGCTCACCAGGTCCCCAATAAGACTCCCCACTGGCACAGCTATAGGGTCCAAATCTCAGCCTGTCCCTCTCTGTCCAACCAGTGCTTTGTGTCCCTGCTAGTAGCTGACACACCACACACATACTTTGAGATAAGTATTTATACAACTTCACAGACACTCCTGGGAAAGGCAGACACAGATTTTCCAGCTGTGTCCCTTTACCCAGACCATATGGTAGTAATCCCTGCCACCACCCAGCTAATAATATCAGCTACTAAAAGGCCCTTAAAAGGGTGTCCAATTATTACTGTGCAATATTATCATCCAATGGTAATGTGACTATACAGTCTAGACTTATTGGAAGGGCATAGACAGTAAACTCTATAAATATATAATGTAGTCTAAAGCATAATTTATTTCTACATAAACCAGCCACAGATAGAAGGTTTTAAAAATATTTAATATTAAATAATTAAAACACAAGACAGAACTACTACACCACAGAGATATTTAAGAGTTCAGAGATCACACAGAAACTTAAAATAATACAGTAGGACAGGTCTGATTTCAAAGAAAAAGTACCTAATTAATCTTTACTAGCTTTAACTATTCCTGCAAGAAATCACAGTGGTAGAAACTTACATGTGAGCTTAGGCAGAGTGCTGAGTTAGATATCCAAGATCAAAATGCTTCCAGTCTCCTGTGAGAAATAGTATTTAAACATTACTAACAAACATGTCTCTAAGGTCCTCCCAAATTTCATCATTTTTGACACTTAGTCTGGAGTTCTCAGGCCACAAACTGCATTATTTAGCAATCTAACACCTGCTCAGAAACTTACAACAATGTAAGTTATTTCACATGTATATTCTAACAGAGACCAGAGCAATAAAGCACCTTCCACATGTAAATTCTGGTCATAAACTTTAGCCTTAAAACAATGGGCATTAAACCTTCATCCAGATGCACTGGAGCCTACTTGTAAAACATGAAAGGTTCACAACATGCTTCACTGGGCCAGTATTGTGCAATGTTGTCACATATTTTGCAGTTCCACATTTCGCAGTATTCTGTTACACTCAAGAAGACATGCCTGTATTTTACATTTATTTACAAATGCCAGAATTATATAGCAAATTCTATTTGGCTAGGCTGGCAGCCTTCGCCCATCTCTTCCCAATTGTCACAGTTATATTTATTAAATGCTTGGGGGGGCAGCCTTTTGAGAGATGTGTCCATTCTTAAATGATAGATGTTGGGGGGCACCAAAAACTTGGGAATACAAAATGTAATTTGTGTGATACACCCCTGGGTGGCATAACTATAAAATGTGCCTTAGTAAACAAAATATTAACTAATATGAGCAGTTTAAGACAAAAATAAAACAACTCTAATTTTGCTGCGCTTAGCTTAAGAATAAGCTGTATTTAAATATTGTTGTTAATACCTGGACCATGGGTGGCATCCAGTTTTAGCTGCCAAAACAGTTCTCTGTATTTTAAATGGGTCTCCCATGAGCCTGCCCTTAGGTTTAAGTCAACCAAATCCAAAATGCCAAAATTTACTTTTTAAAAATTGTACACTGTAATGAATGCTTATATAAGGTTTTGTTGGTGTTTGCTGCTCTAATGCCATGCATGCATTTGTAAATCCTTTTTCAGAGACACACTCTGTTTTTCCTACATAGAAGGCAGGTATCACATTTAGCTAGGTACACAACCCATTTGGAATTGCATGTCCCCTTGCAAAACAAATTCTTGGTCAAAATGCTGTTGTCTAAAAGTAAACAAGCATTAGTGAAAATATATGAACATTGCAGGCAAGCTCCATTCTTCCTAGTCCAACCATTAGTTTTATAAATATCAGATGAAACTGGTGGTTTCTCAAAAACTGACTTAAAATTTCTACCAACTTTACATGCTAAAATTGGTTCTTCTCCCAGTCTCTTAAAAATTCTTCATTAGTCTTAAAAATATTCCAGTTATTCCTGATTACTTTTGACACTAACCAAGATTTGTTATGGTATTAAGTATCAGTAATAATCTTATTAATCAAAGGTCCTGGGTAACCTGTTTCCAAAAATATTCTTCTCAAGTTGTCATATTCAAACACGTATAAGTCATTTGTCAGAAATCATATGGGTTAGCCTGATAAACTGCCCCTTAACAATACCCACTTTCTGCTTGTATAGGTAATGACTAGAGAAATGTTAATACGAGTTACTGAAGGTGGGTTTTCTGTAGACAGAGTAAAAGTGGTTGTCCTTTTTACTGATTGTTGTATCCAAATAGTTAATGGATGATGTCTTAAAAGAGCAGGTAAATTTAATGAAATCAGTAGTGCTGTTTAAATAGGCCATAAAATCATCAACTAGTTTATCACCACCCTTTCATAAAATAAGGATATCATCCACGTAACATATATCACACAGTGTTGTGTGTAAATATCATTGTTAAACACATAATTCAGCTCCCAGTTGTACAAAACCAGGTTTGCATAGGTGGGGGCACATGCTGCACCAATTGCTACTCCATGCACCTGTTTATGATACTCCTCCTTGAATTATGAAAAATTGTTGTCTAATATTAGGTCCATAAATTCAATAAGTAATCTAATATCCAAGTCAGTTCAAAAAGGCATAACCTAAAAGTGGTTCACTAAAAAAATCCATAACTATTTCATATGGGATACAAGTAAATAAATCCATGACATCTATAGTCAAAAAAAAAAAAAAACAAGTTCACCACAAATTAATTCATCTTTAAATCTGCCCAAAAAATAAAATCCTTCAATAAATGTGTGGTGTAAGAAAAAACAGGTTTCAACTTTCTATCAATAAAAACTGCTAAGGGGTAAGTCTTGGCATTCTGGCCTGCCACTTTAAGTCACATTGGTGGACACCTGTAATTCTTATGAACTTTAGGTATACCAAAAATGTTAGGAATAACAGGTCCATAATTCTTAAGAAATTGAACAGTTCCTGAGAAATAATTCCGTGTTCATACAAGTCTAATTGCTGAATGTCTATCTTATCATAAGCTACACTGATTTCATTTTTAGAGACAAGGGAATATGTGTTAGTGTATTGTGGTAATGTAAACATTGTAATTAACAGCATCAAAATTAACAGCCCCTTCTCCCTTATCAAGCATCATAATTCTAACACTTCTGTCATAACTGAGGTCATGTAAAATATTTGTCTCATTAACAGTAAGATTTTGACCACAAAAAAAGGCTTGTGTTTTTTTGTAACCTATAAAAATCAGCTTCACAGGCTTTCTCAAAGGTCTGGAAAAGGGGATGTGTAGGAAGAACAAGGGTACTTTTTTCCCTAAGGCTAGTAGAAGTGCTAGAGTTAACAACATTTTTGTGACTGAAAGTGATTGCAAAATTATGTTTCCTGCTAAAAATCTTATGTTCTTTAAGTTTATCAAAAAGATCAAACCATTGTCAGGGAACAAAATTAAAACCCTTTCTAATAAAGAGAAGTGATCAATAGTAATGAAAAATGTACTATAGCTAAAAATCTTATAGCCCTTAAATTTGTGAATAATACCATCAATAATTTTTATAGGGGAAAATGTAATAATGTCTGCCCCTCATTTCCTGTCTCCTTCTCTAATTCTTAAAAGCCATGTAGGTGGAACATATTTTTAACATATACATGCATTGTTTTACTTTTCTAATACATATTTACTGATTTTATTCAACAATTTTGATAAATATTTATGTGCTTTTAATAAGGTATTTACTCATGCTATCAGGGCTTGATTAGTTGTATAACATATAATGTTCTTCGTGTTTCACTGTTGCAGTCATTACATTTGGGTAATCTGCTGGCAGGTTGCCCTCAGTCGGCCTGATTAACAAAGTCTTGGGTCCTGCGTCAGTTGCTGACCCTTCTTCCATGACGTCAGGTCGTCAGGGGTATAAAACATGTAGCCGACGCCATTACATCAGTCTTTCTTGCCGTGCGGTGCCCGAAGCAGAAGCAGTTCGCAAGTGCCAGTCAGCCAACTCCAGAAATTTTCATTTTCGAGTTTCAGAACCGAAGTCTTCAACTAAAAGCTAAGTACCCCGTTGGGGAAACTTTTTCTTGCTCCTTACCGATGTCAGTAAAAGTTAATAATTGTATTACTTGTGGGAAGCAAATACCTCATAAGGATTTTCATTTGTACTGTATTCCTTGCCTAGGCCTTGATCACGACGTACCTTGCTGACAGATTTGTGCTTTATTTAATCAGCGCACTATCCGTCATTGGTGCATTTTTGCTTCTAAATATTTCAGTTCTCGGTTTAATTATCCAGAAATGATGTCAGTTAGCCATCCGGCTAAAGGAATACCAAAAAAATGCAAAGAAAAAGACAGAGACAGGCCAATGAGGTCCAAAACTGCCGACGATGCTTCTCCTAAGCCAGTCACCAGTTCGCTGGTACTCAGTGAGGTGCTTTCGCAGCCACTGATACCCTCTACTTCTGATTCGCAGGCCTCTACTGAGACCCATTCAGAGTCCGATATGCCACGAGATGTTTCACCTATGGAACCCGCGGATGTCTGTACCTTGGATGGGTCTGAGGGTGTATTCAGGCCTACAGACTTGCATATTAAACCGACTCCACCTTCAACACTAAGACCTAAATCTTGATCTATGTCTAAAAAACTGACGCCCAGGTCACATGTACAGGCCCCTATGCCTAAAAAACAAATGATCAAAATGGCTGAAGATTTAATTACTGTGATCAGGGGTAGTCACCCCCCCCCCAACACACACACACACACACGTCTAAGAGGCCTAGGGCTGAACTTGATTATGTCTCTTCTGAACAGGACTCTGTTTCCTCTGACTCTTCTAATGACCTGGATTTGTCCATACGTATTTATGAGGATTCTGATGTAGAGGATTCCATTTCCTCTGCTTCTCCCCCTGAGGATTTTTCTTTTGGGGAAACTTTGCGTACCTTAAGGGAGCATTTCCACTGGGAAAGTCAGGAATTTTCTGAATCCAAAAAGAGGCTTAGGGATTTCCTTCTTCTTCCTCAGCATAAGCCTTTGGCTATACCTCCTGTTCTAGACAATGTTGATGATGTGTTTTCAGAATCCAGTATGGCCCCTGATTCCCTGCCTCCGGCCCCTAGTAAACCAGACAGATACTACAAGGTTCCTGAGTCCCACAAATTTCTTTTCGAAAATCCTGTTGTGGATCCAGAAACAATTTTTCAGAGGCCCAAGGGCATTAAGGCTTTTACTGCTAAAAATCCTACCCCTTCTGATAGAGATTCTGGGGCACTGGATAGATGGGGTAAAAAGGTTTATACTTCTGCAACCTTGGCAATCAGGGCTTTAAACTGTCAATTCCATGTGCTAAAATATCAACAGCATATCATGGGACTGTTGTTGATTTCTGACTGTGTGGAAAATAAAGATTTACAGGATTTATTGCATTCAGTTGAACAAGTTGGAAAACATACTTTGCAATGTGGTTTTGATTCTTTAGAGGCCTCTTGCAGGGCTGCTGTTACTGGGTCTGTGCTTAGAAGGCATGCTTGGCTTAAGGAACAATCTCTGCCTGATCATGTTAAAGCAAAACTGTTGGATGCTCCTTTACATCAGGACCATCTGTTTGGCAATAAGGCTGAAGAAGTTCTAAAAAAGATGGAAGATAAAGCTAAATCTATGCAAACTGTGAAAGATTTCTTACAAGTACAACCTCCAAGATTTAGTAGGCACTGGCCTAATATAAACTGGTCCTTTCCAGCTCCTTCCAGAGCCACTCAAGCCAAATACAGACACTCAAAAAACACCAGGTGTCAGTCCCAAGGGACTCTCAGAACTAAGTAATGGGGTGCTTCCACTTCCAAATCTGGAAATAACAAGAAACCACCCTATGGTAAACAGTCTCAATGACTTTCCTTTAAAATTACCATCATTTACCTCTCAGCTGCCCCTTTGGGGGGAAAACTGGCTCTTCATGCAAAAAACTGGCAACTTATAACCAAGGACAAATGGGTTTTAAATATAGCGTCTCAGGGATACAGATTTCATTTCCACACATTGCCAACTCCAAATGGTGGCCAGACCTGCCCCCAAATCAGTGGGCTGAGGCTCAGAAACAAGTACTTTCCCTCCTAAACATGGGGGCTATTCAACTAGTACCAGAAGAGGAAAAGGGACAAGGTTTCTATTCCACACTTTTCCTGGTACCCAGAAAAGACAAATCATGGCATCCAATTCTGGACCTCTCTACTCTAAACACCTTTCTGGACATTCCAAAATTCAAGATGCTGATTCTTTACCAGTTACTTCCTATGCTAGGCAAGGCCGCCTGGTTGGCAACTCTAGATTTAAAAGAGGCTTACCTGCATATCCCAATCAGGGAATCTTGCAGAAGATACCTTCGCTTCAAAGCAGGCTACTTGCATTATCAATTCTCTGCACTGCCCTTTGGCTTGTCTACTGCGCCCAGGGTATTCACAAAGTGCCTGGCTCCAGTAATTGCATTTTGCAGGCAAAAAAATATTCAAATATATCCATACCTGGACGATTGTCTAATTCAGGCAGAAAACCAGGCCACTCTTCTAAAACATCTGGCATTTGTAAAAAGGGTTCTAACTTGTCTAGGGTACACCATAAATGAAAAGAAATCACAACTGGTACCCTCTCAAAAAATTACATTCCTGGGAGCAAGCTTGAATACAACTGCTCAGATGGCTTTCCTTACGCCAGAAAGGCAAATTCATTTGGTGACTTACTTCAAACAGGTGGCCACAAAAACTCTGCTATCTACAAGACAAATACTGCAAGCCTTGGGGTTCATGTCCTCCTGCATTCTTCTAATTCCATATGCAAAACTGCATATGAGGAAACTTCAGTGGTACTTAAAAAGTTTATGGAGTCAGCATTGTCACAGCCAGGAAACAATGATTCCTATCATACTTTGCCTGTGCCTAGAGTTCCTATGGTGGGCAGAGGCCTGCCACCAAAACAAGGGACTGCCATTCACACCACCCGCTGCCACCCAAACGCTAACTACAGACCCATCAGACTATGCATGGGGGTGGCTCATCTGGCAGAGCAGTGCATTCAGGGAAAATGGAGCCCAAATCAAATGCCCCTTCATATCAATCAAAAAGAAATGCTAGCTGTACAGAATGCTCTGACAGCCTTCAAGGACTACCTTCATCCAGGACAACTGCTGGTAAAGACGGACAACACCACGGTTATGTGGTGCATAAACAAGCAGGGGGTACACATTCCTACCCCCTCTGCAGACTAGCCATGGCATTGTGGAACATGGCTTTGAGCTACCAAGTACAACTACAAGCTCAATTCCTGCCAGGAAAGCAGAATATTCCGGCAGACGAACTAAGCAGAAATCTCATGGACCCATACAAATGGAAACTGGAACCATGGATTTCCAACATGTTGACACGCAAATGGGGGAGCCCAGACATAGGTCTTTTTATCTCACCCCAGAACTACCAGTTGGACAACTTTTGCAGAAAAACTCATCACAAAAAAGCCTGGAAAGTGGATGCTCTGTCCTTCAGCTGGAAAAACCTATCAGTCTATGCCTTTCCCCCTCTGCCTCTGCTCTCCAAAGTTCTACTAAAAGTCAAACAGGACAAACCAAAAATGATTTTGATCGCTCCAGACTGGCCACGCCAACACTGGTACCCACTCCTGCACAGTGTGTCACAAATTTCTCCACGGCACATGCCTCAGACACCTTCCTTACTGTCTCAGCAGAAGAACCAAATTCTGCACCCTCAGCTCCAAACATTGAATCTTGCAGCTTGGCTAATCATTTAAATTCCCCCTTAGCATCCCTCAGCAAACCAGTGATGGATGTCATTTTGGAAGCGAGAAGACCTAGTACTAGAAAATCTTATGCTGACAAATGGAAAAGATTCTGTGCCTGGAATCAATCTCAAGGGATGAGCACAGCAGCGCCCAATTTACCTCAGATTTTGCAATACTTAAGTGAGATGCTTCACAAGGGCCTATCTTTTTCCTCCATTAAAATCCATGCCTCAGCCAATTCAGCTCATTACAACACAGAACCCCCCTTCTCTCATCCTCTGCTAAAGCAGTATCTCAGAGGGGCCAAAAACTTGAGACCACACAGGAGAGCTCCAACCCCTGCCTGGGACCTTAACTTTGTATTGGAGAAACTCACTCTACCTTCTTTCGAGTCAGCTGCTACTGCAGACTTAAAATTTCTTTCCTGGAAAACAAACTTCCTTTTAGCAATTATTTCAGCTAGAAGGATATCTGAATTACAGGCCCTTATGACAGTGGAGCCTTTCATCATCTTTCATGCGGACAGGGTGTCACTCAGGACCAATCCATCCTTCATGCCCAAGGTGGTATCCAGTGTGGCTCTAAATCAGTCCATTCATTTACCAACTTTCTTTCCCAATCCACAAAACAAGGGGGAGCAGATTCTGCATTCATTGGATGTACACAGACAACTTAGATTCTACTTGGACAGGACTAAATCTTGAAGAAAATCTGAACAACTGCTGGTAGCATTTGCTGCAGGGGCAGAGGGAAAGGCTATTTCAAAACAAAACATTTATAAATGGATAAGCCATTGAATTAATTTCTGTTATAAGCACCATGAAAAATCTATCCCCCAGGGGATCAGATCTCATTCCACCAGGGCTGCAACTACTTCTACAGCCTTTCTCAGAGGTGTTCCTACCAGGAATATTCTAGAAGCTGCTACATGGAGTTCAGTTCATACTTTCACCAAGCATTATCACTTACCAATTTTCTCTAAATTCAGAGTTGACTTTGCCACTGCTGTTTTGCAGGGCCTTATAGCTGGTCCAAATGCTGTATAAATCCATCCTCCCAACCATAGCTTTGGGAATCTACCCAAATGTAATGACTGCAACAGTGAAACACGAACATAGTACAGTTGTGTACAGTTACCATAAATGTAGATGTTCGAGTGTATTCACTGTTGCAGTCCTGGTTACCCTCCCTCCAGCCCCCTGTTTTTCTCTTACTCTACCTCTACTTTCTTTTACTATGCTTAAAAGTCTTTTTGGTGTATTTGCTTTTATTTGGAGGTATATTTTTGTGTTGTTAATTACTTATATATTTTGCTCCCCATTTGGGGGGCACCTGACCTTTAGGGCAAGAAAAACTGATGTAATGGCATGTTTTATACCCCTGACGACCTGACGTAATGGAAGAAGGGACAGCAACCGACGCAGGACCTAAAGACTTTGTTAATCAGGCCAACTGAGGGCAACCTGCCAGCAGATTACCCAAATGTAATGACTGCAACAGTGAATACACTGGAACATCTACATTTATGGTAAGTGTACACAACTGTACTTTCTTTTTTTTTCTACCACTTACTTGAAATGAACAAGGTTACTTAAACTGGATTAAGGAATTTGTATACACTTTTAATGAAGTCCCCTGTGGAATGATGAGGAAAGAAAATGTTAACTTGTTTCTTGTATTGTTTATAATTTGTATTAAATGTTTTTAACTTTCGTTATAACTGGATTTTTATCACAGCCTTACTGCAGTTTTGGTTTATTTACTTTTTCTGCTTCCCTGTGTGACTACTTGATATTATCCACAAGTAGAGTGCATTCCTTATTATTCACCTGGACTGTGCAGTTTGAAATATGAAAAAGCCTTATTACATTCTCAGTTAATGAAAAGAAGATTCAGAGTGTTGCCAAGATGGCTAACTGACAGCAGCAACTGATGAAAGCTCTGTGACTGAAAACCTTTCTCTGACAGAAAATGTAATAAAAAAAAATAAAATGTGAAGATAGTTGATAGCTATTTTTATTCATTAATAGTTAGAGAAAAGATTTATAACTTCAAATTCTTCAAAAGCAATAGTTTTTCCTGTCAAAATATCAACTGTTTGGTTAACAGTGAAGTGATTTCAACGTGAGTCACTCAAGAAATGGTACTCATGATTGTAGTGTTAAAAAGACATTCAGTCAGTATATTATCTAGTATACATGCTATATTACTTAAAATAGACAAATTAGACACAAAACTAGAATGCTTCAAAGAAGAGATCAGAAAAAGGATGGAACATGTTGAAACTGTTATGAAACAACAAGGGGCACAAATCAACAGTATGGTAGAGACTTTGAATGAATGACCATGAAAACAGACTGAATTTCCTTTAAAACAAATAACTGGCTCATAGAAAAACCTCAATGATTTAAAAAATAGACTGAGATGAAATAACATTAGAATTTATGGTATACCTAAAAAGTATGAGGGAGACAATATAATGAACTTCTTAACTACCTGGTTACATAAAATATTTAATTTACCTGAAACTTTATCTTTTGGAATTGAAAGAGCACATAGATCCCTGAGAGCACCTTCTAAGAAAGAAAGCTCACCACCATGCTCAATTATAGTTGAGTTCGTGTTTAGCTTAGAAAAATATTAAATATTAAAAGCAGCATGGTCAAGCCCACCTGTTAAAACAGGTGAACATGTAGTCAGATTTAACAATGACTATTCCAGTAAAGTAACAAGCAAAAGAAAATCCTGTTTACCATTGATCATGGAACTTAAAAATAACAATATTAAAGCCACTTTGGTGTTTCCTGCAGAGATCAAATTATTCCTTTCCCGAAGAAACCAAAATATTTAACATGCTGGAGAAGGCATCCACTTTTGTTAACAACAGTAAAATCCTTAATACTGAAGAAATGGAGTGAAACAGTATACCTCTGAATAGACATAGTAAGCTAAATTCTTGGAAAACTGCTTCTAAAACTAAAAAGCCTAAAAACAAATTACTCTTATGATGGACTATTATTTTCTGAAACAATAGTTTTGCCTAAAAGGTTTGTACTAGACTTTAAGCCTCAATACACATGTAAGTATGTATTTATATTTTAAGCTAAACCATTTTTTCATGGTGAGGAATATAAAAGGTTAGTTTTATTTTTTTACTATATTTACAGTGAAAGACTTATTATATGTCATCCATCTAAACGTATAAGCATGTTTCTAGATGTTAAACAAATACTTTCTGTAAGAAAATGTGATATTATAAGCAATAGAGTTCATAGGTTCATAGGTTTATACTAGGCTATCTGCCCTAAGGCATTTATAAGCCTAGCCTAGAGTTTTTGTGGCTTACGCCACCCCTTATGTTAAAAAATACTGTGCCCATTAGTTTGTTGTGCCTCTGTCCAGCAGTGACACAGAGATGATTCCCGGGGTAAACCTATGATCTCCCATCCACCGGTCAAGATTTCTCTTGAACAGAGCCAGCGAGGTGCTCTGCCTCACATGGACCGGGATTTTATTCCACAACATAGGGAGTCTCTGGGTGACAAATCTATCCCTCCAGCATGTCCTATTTATATCCTTGCTAAGGTTTAAGTCGCTTGCTCTAGTGGATCTGGTAGATTTGGATTTTTTGAGGTGGAGCATGTCCATTAATTCCGGGTTGGACATGGCCTTGTATGTCAGGCACAGGTCACCTCTGAGCAGACGGTATGCAACTGAATAGAGCTGGAGTTTCTTCAGTCTGGCAGCATATGACAGATTTGGAGTCCCTTTATCCTTTTGGTGAGGAACTTTTGGGGTCTCTCCAATTGCTGCAGGTGTCAGGTGAGATACATCCCGAATGGGGCATTGTACTCGATCATTGGTCTGATAAGTGAAGAGTACAGGGAACAATGACCTCACTTGATCTGGATGTGAATCCCTTCATGATCAGGTGGGCAATGTAGAAGGTTTTTCTAACCACTTTAGCAATGTGAGTGTCAAAGAAAGGCCACTGTCAACCTGTGTCCCCAGGTCCCTGATAACCTCTTCTGTGCTTAGTGGATTGCCACCTATATGGTAGCTTGGGGTTACCTTGTTTTTCCCGAAGGGTATGACTATACATTTTTGGCATTTAACTTCAGGCCATGGCTCTGGCACCAGCTATCAGTTTCCGTGAGACCCCTCTGAAGGATATCTGTGTCCGATGTACTTTCCACTATGGCTCCCAGTTTGCAGTCATCTGCAAACTTTGTCAGCCATAGTCCTCCTATGTTAGCCTGTACTTCTGAGAAGTAGATGCCGAACAACAGGGGGCCAAGGACTGAGCCCTGTGGGACACCACTTGTGACCGGCTTGGAGTCTGACATGGCGCCAGTTACTCTAACCCTGTGGGTTCTGTCCTTTAGCCAGTTTGCAGCCCATCTTGTGACATATGGGTTTACATTTAAGCTGGTAAGTTTCTCTATAATACCCGAGTGGGGTATTGTGTCAAAAGCTTTTGCAAGGTCAAGGTAGGCTGTATGGACTGCCTTTCCCTCATCAATGGCCTTGGTGACTGTTTCGAAGATGTCGACCAAGTTCAAAAGGCATGATCTGCCCTTGACAAAGCCAAACTGGGTCGGGTCCAATGTCTGCAAGTCCCCTATGTCTTTGTTTATGAGTTCCATTATGATCCTCTCCATAGCTTTGCAGACCAGGCTTGTTAAGCTTATGGGGTAGTAATTACCAGGGTCCGTAGAGGCACCGCCTTTGTGGAGTGGGACCACAGTTGCCGTATGCCACTCCTTGGGCACGTATCCTGTGATAAGGCTAAGATTAAACAGCTGCCTTATGTGCGGGTTTAGTTCCTCATTGAGTTCGTGTAGCACACAGCCGGGGACACCATCCGGTCCCATTGATGCTGTGTTTTTAGCTTTAGAGAGAGCAGCTTTCACCTGCGCATTGGAGATGTCTGGGAGGCTGCACTCCGCTGGGATAGTTATCTCTCCTTTTGGGGGAGGGGGGTGAAGTTTGCACTGAACCTGTCTGCCAGTATGTTGGAAATGTCTGTGGGTTCAGTGATTTTTGTATCATTTTGGACTAATTCTGAGCATATCTGGGAGTTTCCACCCAGGTTTCTAACATAACTGAAGAAGGCCTTATGATTGTCTTTTGAATCTATGGCAATTTTTCTCTCAAAGTTGGCCTTGGATGATTTTATGAGTGCTCGTATTTTTTTACTAATAATGATCAAAGGTGTCTTCTCTTTTATGGATTTTGCTCTATCATGTAACAGCTTTCTCCTCTTATTGTAAAGTTTGTTTATGGCTGGGGTCCACCAGACTGGACGTTTGCCCTTGGTGGAAAGAGTCTTGGTTTTATTAGGGATTGCCTGATCCATGCAGTCCTGGAGGTGTTCGTAGAAGGCATTTGTAAGTGCTTCCACAGCTTGGGTTGTGGTTTCCACTTGCTCGGAGGCCTTGAAGGATACCACACCAGTCTTGAGTAGTGTGAAGTTTGCTTTAGAGAAGTTCTTCACTGTGGTCTTTTTTGTTTGGGGTGGGGGCGGGATGTGGATATCCAGTGAGATTAGTTTATGATCTGATCTCACCAATGAGGGATATACTTCCGGTGTGGAGCATTTTGTCCCCATGTTTGTGATGATGAGATCTAGTATATTTTCTCCTCTTGTGGGAACGGTGACTAGTTGTTCCATGGCATTTGAATTTATGAACTCCAGGAACCTTTGGGCTAGAAAGTTTGGGCTTGAGTAATGTTCCCAGTCTATATTCGGGTAGTTGAAGTCACCCAATATAGTGGTGTTTGGAGATACTTTTATACCCTCCAGTGTCTTCAGGAAGGCTGTGTGGGGTTCCTGAGTTTGAGAGGGTGGCCTGTAGCATGCTACAAATTGTAGAGCAGTTTTGCCTATGGTTAATTGCACCTGGATGGTTTCCGATGCTTCGTGCGTTGACACCAACCTGGAGGTGTGGGTATCCTTGATGAATATGGATACACCCCCTCCATGTTAAGTTGTCAATCTCGCCTTCATTCTTGCTTGATGGGTTCGGAGCCGATCCCTCGGCTCCGACTCGGCACTTGCTAAGCTCGAGAGTCACTTTTACCAGCTCGAGGCAGCCCCATATCCCATGATGCAAGGCGGTAAGTACCCAGATCTCGTTTGCCGCTTCGCTTATGAGGTCCTCCTTTTGCCAGCTCCTGGTAAGTGATTTACAAATTCGCTATTTTGGCCCCTTTTGACTTAAAAAACCCTTATTGTTAGTTTTTACTTAGTTTTAAACTGTTTCTGACAGAAATTTGTCTGTCTCTTATTATTTTTTTAGTCAGACTTTTCCCATCCCATCCCCCCCCTGTTAGGGTGTGTGTGTGTGTTTGTAATTATACCTTTTTTGGTATATTTAAATTTAAACTCTTTGACTGGTGTGTGTGTGTGCTTGTGTTACACCATGTCAAAAGAAAGGGTCTCAGGCTTTAAGAAGTGTGACTCGTGCTGTCAGAAGATGTCTCTGACAGACGGTCACACTTCTTGCCTTTATTGCCTGGGGCCTCTTCACCTGCAGGACTCCTGTGCTATATGTCATTCTTTCAGCCAGAGAGTCCTGCAGGAAAGAAGAAACAAATTAATACTCAGGGGCCTTCTTAAGCCGGAGGGCTCTCCGGCTAAGTCGGCTCCACCTAAGACTGCCAAGTCTTCCAAGGCCCAGGCTTCTGTGTCAAAGCCTGCGGCCTCGGCTCCGACTCATTCTGAGTCGAGATCGGCTCGGCTGGAGCCGATTCTGGCAACAAGCCTTCGGCACCGATGGCTATCGGTGCCGATTCTGCATCGACCACTTCCGGTGTCGGCTCCGATCGGCTCCGACCACCATGTGGCACAGGCATCGGTGTCGGCTCCGATCGGCTCCGACACCGTTACTTTGTGGCTGTATCGGCTCGGCTGGAGCCGATGCATCGAGCTACCTGTCGGCTCCGATAAGTTGTCGGCTCCGACAGGTTCTATAGTTTCATTGGTTCCGATGGCTCCTTCGAGGAAGAGGTCGAGGTCTCCTTCCTTGGAGCCGATACTTTCGGCTCCGACTTCGCCTCTCCTCTCGGAACGGAGCCATCGGAGCCGATCTTCAAGGTCATCCAGGCTTTCGGACCATGACTTAGAGAGAGTGGTCAGTAGATTACTTAAGTCACAGGCACTGGCCCAAATGTTACATAGTCCGTCTCAACAGACGACTATTGGTCCACACCCCGTTACAGTTCCTCCTTCAACTCTACCCCAGAGCTTGGAGTTGGAGTCTTCGGGAATAGTTACTGCTACGGCTGAGGGACAGATACCCTATTCTGTCCCTTCAGCCTCTACTCTTATCTCCTCTTCGAGACCTTCCTTAGAGGGATTCGGTGGCTGGGCTTCCATGGTCTCCTCCGAGGGGGTGAGTGGCATCGGACCCTTGTCCGAACCCGCTCTTCCCCTTGGAGCCTCGGCATTGGTGAGCTCGGCTCCGACATCTGCCTCGGAGACTTCCCTTTCGGTGGTCCCTGGAGTTCCTAGCTCTTCGGAACAGGTTCTCTCGGACCTGCCTGGAAGGGGAGCATTCGAGGTGATGAAGAGTGTGCTGGCCACTGGTATCAGCCAGCAGTCTGTTCCCTTAACTCCTCCCTCTATAGTGCCTGTTGACATCTCTGCCACTTCTCTTGCTACAGGACCCAGAGATCCTCCGCCTCAGGTTTCCCCATTGGGAATTTCCCCCTCTTCCGAGGATTCTCCTGATGTTTCGGGAGATCCTCCTAGGAAGAGGACTTGTAAGAGGAAACACGTAGACTCCCCCGAGTCTATCACTTCAGATACTGACTTGGATGAGTCAGAGGGATCCCCAAGATCCCCCTCTGAGGATGTCTCCTTCTCAGACATCCTAGAACTCCTTAGACAGAGGGGAAACTGGCCCACCAATAATCCCTCTGAGGATGAGTCAGTATACCTAGAGGCGTTTGGATCTCGGCCCTCCACCTCCTGGGTGTCTCCGCCTTCGACCCCTTATGCAGGTTATTGCCCGAAGGCGTGGGCTGCTCCTGACTCTGTAGAGCCAGTCCCTAGGAGGCCTTCAAAATTTATCACTGCCCCATGTGACAAGCAATTCCTCACTAAGGGTGTCCCGCTGATGCCATGGTGGTGGCTGCTGCCACCAAGAAGGAACTTGCAGATCCTTCCGTCCGTCCATCCTCCTAATAAGGACTCTAGGACCATGGATAGGTGCAGTAAGCGGATGTTTTCCTCAGCGACCTTTGCTATGCTCGCTGAATTACCTATGTCACTTCACCAGACTCCAGAGGGATATCCTTAAGGAGCTGGGTGAAGTAGTACAGGATCCTACAGCTGCAGGGGCTCAAGAAAAATTGCTTCGCAGCTAGGAACCCTTAATTCCATTGCTAACTCCTCCATGCGGCTAATATCATATGCTGCTGATGGAGCAGTAGGGCCGCAGGTACAGGTGTGGCTCTTAGACGCCAAGCCTGGATGCGGCTATGTGACTTGCAGATCCCTTTAAGGCGTCCTTCACAAATTCTCCCTTTGATGGGTCAGCTTTGTTTGGCCCTCAGGTGAAGGAAACTTTGACCAGGTGTGAGCAGGACGGCAAGACTCTTTCTGCTGTAGGAGTCCGTTTTCCACCCCTTCTAGACCTTACCCCAAAGGACAGAAAGGTGGCAAAATGTGGTTCCATAAATCCCAAGGAGTCACGCCGGATTCACGTGGTCAGTTTACCCCTAGAGGCAGAGGGGTAACAACAACAGACGCCGCTCTAGAGGCAGAGGGGGTCCAAAACCAGGGAAACAGAGAGCCTCTCTCTGACAAGCCCTTTCAGCATCCCTGAGATGTTGCCCGGCTGTCCCTCCTTGGAGGCAGTCGGGAAGATTATCACTGTACCCAGAAGCCTGGCATTCCCTCACTCAAGACAGATGGGTACAGTCGATCATATCCAAGGGTTACATAATTCCTTTCGAGGAAAGTCCTTTCCCTCAAATTCCCTTCCAGATGTACCACCGGTCTAAGGGAAATTGCAGAGTTAGAAGTCTCAAAACTACTGCAAAAGAGCCATCCAGCCAGTTACAACAGACCATTCAGAGCCGGAATCTACTCAAGGTTCTTTTGGTCCCCAAAAAGACGGGAGACTGGAGACCAATATTGGATCTCAGCAGACTCAACAAGTCTGTGAGGAAAACAAGATTCGAATGGTCACTCTTCAGTCAATTCTGCCCTTCTTACAGAAGGACAACTGGATGTGCTCAATAGATCTTCAGGATGCGTACTATCACATCAAAATTCACAGACGCTCCAGGAGATTTCTCCGCTTTCGGCTGGGGTCCAGTCATTTCCAGTTCAGAGCCCTGCCCTTTGGTCTCACTACAGCCCCAGAGTGTTCACCAAATGCATGGCAGTGGTCACGGCTCACCTGAGACGTCAAGGATTCCAGGTGTTTCCATATCTCGACGACTGGCTCCTGTCAGCCACCACCAGGCATCAGCTTATTCAAGCCAGGGATTACACAATAAGTCTTTGTTCTCATTCGGGCATCTCGATCAACTTCGAAAAGTCATCCTTATCGCCCTGCCAGTCTATTACTTTCATAGGCGCAAACTTAAACACTGTTCGGATGTCAGCTACCCTTACAGATCAAAGAGTTTCAGACATTCAGAGTCATGTCAGGATCATTCTGGCCAACAAGAAAGTACAGGCCAGAATGGTTCTAAAGGTATTAGGCCTCATGGCTGCGGCCATTACTCTTCTTCCCCTGGCTCGATTTTACATGCGCCTTCTTCAGTGGATGCTGTTCACACAGTGGTCGTACCAACAACTTCCAATGCGTCACCAGATTCTGGTGATACAGACTTGCAAAGATCACCTTGCTTGGTGGATCACATCTCCTCAGGTTCACCAAGGCAGGTACTTTGTACCCCCATCCCCGATAGCCACTGTCACCACGGATGCCTCCCTGATCGGGTGGGGGGGTCATTATCAGGGCAGGATGGTTCATGGGACGTGGCAGCCGTTCGAGTACCATCTGCACGTAAATGTCCTGGAGATGAGAGCAGTGCTTTTAACGTTGCAAGCCCTCAACGACTTTCTTCCCGTAGGGACAATTGCAGTCCACACAGACAACATGTCTGTAGTTTGGTATATCAACAAACAGGGCGGAACCAAGTCCTACCCCTTGTGTCGAGAAGCGCTCAGACTATGGCAATGGGCGATCTCCTCTCATCGGTTTCTGGTAGCAACGCATATCCCTGGGAAAACCAACATTGTAGCGGACAGATTGAGCAGAGCTATTCTCATGCCTCACGAGTGGTCTCTCAAGCAATCTATAGCGGAAGAGATATTTCTGGAATGGGGTCGTCCATGTTGCGATCTTTTTGCTTCTCCCCAAAACAGCAAATGCCCAGACTTCTTCTGTCTCTTCCCTCTACCAGGCCTTCCCCCCAGAGACGCTCTGACCCAGGATTGGCCCCAGGGACTTCTTTATGCCTTCCCTCCATTTCCTCTGATCCCTCAAGTTATCCAGAAAGCTACCGTTTTGAGAGCCAAATTGATTCTCATTGCCCCTTACTGGCCTCGACAAGTTTGGTTCCCGTTCCTCCATCATCACCTTTTGGTGCAGCCGTGGCATCTGGACCCAGTGCCAGATCTTCTGATTCACCAATCCGGTCAGCTGCACCGGTCTATCCCTTCTCTCAACCTCACAGCATGGTTGCTCCACTTCCTTCCTTAGCCAGGCTTCCTTTGATCTCTAACCCAGTTAGAGACATCATAGTAACCGTTAAAATCCTCTACCAGGAGGATTTATACAAGCAAATGGAAACGTTTCTCTTATTGGGCTAAGGCCAAGAATATTGATCCTTTCACTGCCCCTGTTCAGGCAGTCCTGGACTTCTTAGCAGAGATTTTTCATGCAGGCTCCTCTTCTTCCACAGTCAGAGTTCAATTGGCTGCTATCTCCAACTTTCATGTCGGGGTCGCAGATCATAATATTATGTCCCATAGGCTCTGCAGGGCCTTCTTGAAAGGAATTTTCCTACTAAAGCCTCCAATCAGGAATCCTCCTCCTCAGTGGGATCTAAATTTAGTGCTGACATCCTTGATTCTTCCCCCCTTCGAGCCAGCTGTTTCTTGTTCCCTGAAATTTCTTTCTTGGAAAACTTTATTCCTAGTGGCTATTACATCGGCCAGGAGGGTGTCTGAACTTCATGCTCTATCGGTTCGACCCCCCTATTTGGTTTTTCACAAAGACAGACTATCTTTGAGAACTAATCCGTCCTTTTTGCCTAAGGTCGCTTCAAAGACCAATTTGAATCAATCCATTGATCTCCCTGTATTTTTCCCAAACTATACAGACAGAGCTGAACAAAAACTACATTATCTTGATGTCCACCGTCAACTTAGATATTATTTGGACAGAACAAAAAAATTTAGAAAATCTGATCAACTTTTTGTTTCCTATGCGGATAATAAAAAAGGCCTTCCTGTTTCTAAAGTGACCTTGTCCAGATGGCTTTCTTCGGTCATCTCTGAAATTTATCTGCTCAGGGGAAAACAGCTGTGCTCAAAACCTAAAGCACATTCAACTAGGAGCTTAGCTACTTCTACAGCCTTTCAAGCTAGACTTCCTTTAGACACTATTTGTGCAGCGGCCACTTGGGCCACTCCTCACACTTTTGTTTCCCATTACAAATTGGACTTGGCCTCCAGGGACAGAGCCAGTTTTGGCTCTACAGTCCTCAAGAGTCTGTTCCATTGAGCCACCCAGGATAGAGGTGCTAGGGGCCTTGGTCCCATCAAGCAAGAATGAAGGCGAGATTGACAACTTAACATTAAGAAGTTATGTACCTACCATAACGTTCCATGTTAGTTGTCTTCTCGCCTTCTTTCTTGACCCTCCCTCCTTCCCCAGGCCTGGACAGACCTTGTTATAAGAAATTATTATGCTGAAGACCATTCAGACCTGGTCCTTCTTCCATCCTGTAAGTTTTCTTTCTTCCTTTGGGAAGTGTTTATGCTTGGTGCTATTGCCCTTTGTCATCAAACGAGATCTGGGTACTTACCGCCTTGCATCATGGGATATGGGGCTGCCTCGAGCTGGTAAAAGTGACTCTCGAGCTTAGCAAGTGCCGAGTCGGAGCCGAGGGATCGGCTCCGAACCCATCAAGCAAGAAAGAAGGCGAGAGAAGACAACTAACATGGAACGTTATGGTAGGTACATAACTTCTTATTTTGTGGTGTGGTCCGGGTTTTGGAGCCGGAACGCATGATATGAGGTAAAACCTGATAGTGCCGGGGTGCTCTCAGGAGCCTTGAACCAGGTTTCAGTCACAGCACAGACATCGATGTTCTTCGTACTGAGAAGGGCCTCGAGTGCGTGCATTTTGAGATTTAGACTTCTGGCATTGAGCAGCATTACCCTTAGTTTCTTCCCATTTTTGTTTTCTAGGGTGGTAGGTTTAGAATTTGAGCCTTGCCTAAAAAAGGCACTATGGGGGTGGCAAGAGCCTTAGCCAATATCCGGAATCCCAGGGGTGACAGGTGCAAGCCGTCCCTTGCAAAGCAGCATGGCTTGTCAAGCATGTCATCCCAGGCAGACAGACACTGGATCCCCTTTGAATGACACCAGAAATTAAGCCAATTGTTAAAGCTGATCATCTTGTCTCTATGTTGTGGCATCATTCTTGGTGAAGGAAGGATGCTGCTCAGGGTCAGGGTCATACCTGCCTGGGCTACATAATCAGAGAGCTCCTCTATGTCTCTTTTCATGTAGTCCAGGGAGGTACGTCTCAGGTTGTTCACACCAGCATGGACAATGACTGTGTCATATTTGTACTTGCTGTGGAGTGACCCGAGTGCTTGTGTTATGTGGCGGATTCTAGCGCCCGATAGGCAGCTTACTGTGACCCTGTCCTTGTTCAGCCTGGTGAGTGGGATGTCAGTGTGTCTGACTATGGAGTCACCTATGACAAGTATGTTTGGTGTTGTATTTGGCCTTAAGGGCTGTGACTGCTTTGCACACTGATTTTGTGTTTTATGTGTTGCCTGTGGTGTGTCATGAGGTGGTGGTTGCTTGGGTGTTTGTTTTGGAGGCCTCTGCTGTTTAGGTAAATTTTTGCTCAGAGCCTCCGAGTATGTCTTTGTGTGTTTATGTGTTTGATTCATTGTTGTGATAGCTTTATGTGAGACTGGTTTTGTGGTGTGTGTAGTTGCCTTCTCCTCCTGTCTGGTCTGGCCAGTCCTGAGTTGAGAGAGCTCAGCCTCCAGTTTGGCTAAATAACTGCATCTCTCGCAAGTATTTGTATTATGTGGGAGGAGGAGAGGGTTGTCTGTGTACATGAGGCAATTGTAACATTGCCTCAATATTCCCAGATTCACCAACTGGACAGGAGAGGACACCAGCATCTGGCCCTTCGACATGCTAGAGAAATTAAGAAGTTTGGGGTGTAACTGAATGAGAGAGGACTTAGTAAGGAAGTGGGTACTCCTGGGGGGGGTTCGCTAGTGAGGGACTTTGTATAATACAGAAGTGCTAAGCCTGAAAAGAAGATGCTTTTAAGACAAGTGCTGAGCTTTTTTTTTTTTTTTTTTTTTTTGGAGAAAAAAAAAAAATCTTTTTAGGAACAAGTGCTGCGTTTTTTAGTTAAGGGATATACTGTTTAGATTACTAGTAGAGCAGTTCTAAGGGAAAAAATGAAGAACAGACATTATGGAGCCAGAAAAAGTTTAACCTTGTTAAACCGGCGCTGCCCAATGCTGCTCTAGTGGCAACTCCGCTCTAAATCATGCTAAAGCGTGCTTGATAGCAGGGGCTGGAAAGAGCCAGGAATTGACCCAATACAGCCAATAAAACTACAGTTTCAAGTCAGTAACCAGTCCCACGGGGGGGCAGGGGAGCTGCTCAATGTTTTTCACTGCCACTGATCAACAGAGAGACTTTCCCTTAGCCCAAGCAAAAATGGCCTCACAGAAACTTACAAACAGTTCAGGAACAGCAAGCCTGTAACTGAACTTTTTTAAATCTCAGAAAAGTGGGAAAAAAGCAAGATTTTTTTTGTTTTGTTTTTGTTTTTCAGAGATAGCAGAGGTTCACAAGTAATATCAAGTTATAACAGTGCAGTAAATGACCCCACACAAGAGTGCTAGGTCAAAGACAGAAAATATGCAAGTTTTGAGAAAAAAACGATTTTAAAATTAAGTGCAAACAGGAAATTCAGTAAACAGCTTTTGGTTGTGCTCTAAATACAGCTACTAATGCAGAAATCAAGTTTAACAAGCCAGAAAATGCTCAAACTAGGCAACTATGCAGAAAAACTTAGCAAATAAACAGAGAAAAAATACTTAAAATCCCAAAAGTGGCTCCCTTCTTCTCTCAGCATTTTCTCCTCTTGGTGGGTGTTTCACCAACAGCCAACAAGCCTGAAAAGATGCCAAACCCACGAGGCAACTAGGTTTTAAGAGAGGAAGATGAAGGAGTTTTGGAAATGACCCCTACTGGTCAATAAAACTACAGTTTCAAGTCAGTAACCACTCCCACGGGGGACAGGGGAGCTGCTCAATGTTTTCACTGCCACTGATCAACAGAGAGACTTTCCCTTAGCCCAAGCAAAAATGGCCTCACAGAAACTAACAAACAGTTCAGGAACAGCAAGCCTGTAACTGAACTTTTTTAAATCTCAGAAAAGTGGGGAAAAGCAAGATTTTTTTCTGTTTTTGTTTTTTCAGAGATAGCAGAGGTTCACAAGTAATATCAAGTTATAACAGTGCAGTAAATGACCCCACACAAGAGTGCTAGGTCAAAGACAGAAAATATGCAAGTTTTGAGAAAAAACGATTTTAAAATTAAGTGCAAACAGGAAATTCAGTAAACAGCTTTTGGTTGTGCTCTAAATACAGCTACTAATGCAGAAATCAAGTTTAACAAGCCAGAAAATGCTCAAACTAGGCAACTATGCAGAAAAACTTAGCAAATAAACAGAGAAAAAATACTTAAAATCTCAAAAGTGGCTCCTTCTTCTCTCAGCATTTTCTCCTCTTGGTGGGTGCTTCACCAACAGCCAACAAGCCTGAAAAGACACCAAACCCATGAGGCAACTAGGTTTTAAGAGAGGAAGATGAAGGAGTTTTGGAAATGACCCCTACTGGTCAATAAAACTACAGTTTCAAGTCAGTAACCACTCCCACGGGGGCAGGGGAGCTGCTCAATGTTTTTCACTGCCACTGATCAACAGAGAGACTTTCCCTTAGCCCAAGCAAAAATGGCCTCACAGAAACTTACAAACAGTTCAGGAACAGTAAGCCTGTAACTGAACTTTTTTAAATCTCAGAAAAGTGGGAAAAAAGCAAGATTTTTTTTTTTTCAGAGATAGCAGAGGTTCACAAGTAATATCAAGTTATAACAGTGCAGTAAATGACCCCACACAAGAGTGCTAGGTCAAAGACAGAAAATATGCAAGTTTTGAGAAAAAACGATTTTAAAATTAAGTGCAAACAGGAAATTCAGTAAACAGCTTTTGGTTGTGCTCTAAATACAGCTACTAATGCAGAAATCAAGTTTAACAAGCCAGAAAATGCTCAAACTAGGCAACTATGCAGAAAAACTTAGCAAATAAACAGAGAAAAAAATACTTAAAATCTCAAAAGTGGCTCCCTTCTTCTCTCAGCGTTTTCTCCTCTTGGTGGGTGCTTCACCAACAGCCAACAAGCCTGAAAAGACCTAAATGGCAAGAAATACATAGGCTCATAGATTAGTACTAAGCTAACTGCCCTTGTGATCCACTTTAAGCTTAGCCAATTATCCCTTGTGAGACTCAAACCCCGCACCTTGTATTTATAAGGCAAACACCTTAACCATTAGGCCACCCTCTGAACATAACTAACTTCAAAGGTATATATGTAACTTCAAAGGTATATATGTTAAGAATTTTATTTTATTTGTTCAACATCACTTAGTATGTACATTGCTGAGCTAACTGAATGCTAGCTAAAGTAATATGCTAATTAGAAGTGTTAAAGTGCTGGTGATTTTGTTTTCCTTGTTCCTGTGGAACACATTCCTTTCACAGGCCATTTGTGAAATAACAGACACACTGAGAAATCTCGAGAACATAGGAATGTTCCATCTCTTCAGATTACTACAGTTTTCCTGGCTTGAGCTGTGCTGAAGAAAATCTAGGTCGAACTTCATCGTAGATGTCTGTGAAAGAAGAAAAAGAGCTTTCTATTTTTTTTTTCTTTTCTCAATTGTATATGTGAGAAATCTTCTCAAAATAATACCTCTTTTTTTAGAAGTGAAGAACTGGTAAGACAAAAGCTATAGTAATGTTATACCATATATAATATATATATATATATATATATATATATATATATATATATATATATATATATATATAGTAATGTTGTAACATATAATTTGCAACATTTAACATGTTAGCTTATGCTGCAGTGTTATTAACTTTAACTATACATACTAATTGAAGGAAATAAAGTTAGATGTTTGTTACTGATTAGAACAGCTTAAAAGAACTATGAAAAATGAGACACTTACAGAGGAAATTAGTGGCTGCTGTGTGCTGTAAGTTGTCATTTTCACATGCTGTAGGTAGAGTCTGATGCTAGTATGTAAGCTTAGATGAGAACAGCAGTTCACTATGGCTAAACATGCACATTTAAATTAAATAAGCAGAATTTTTTTTATATATATAGTCAAGATTACTTTTAATATTAGAATTAATAAGAGTAAACATCTTATGAATATGCACATGCTCAAGGAATGCAATATCTACTATGTAAGATTAATAAAAGAGCAGTATCAGTAGATTAAGAAATATGTACACATACTATATTTAATGGATTAAATAGCTCTTTGTTGGGAGATTTTAGAAATACAAGATATATAGAATAAAGTAGAATACTAGTGGGAAAATAAGACAAAAATATGTTTAAATAAACTGCTTTTTAGAAAAATGTCTATTGCATATACCTGCAAAGGACAGAAATGTAAATGTACAAGATCTCATATGCTTTACATAGAAAATTATATAAAATATTTCAAAAGAATATGAAAGCTGAAATTTGAAGCTTGGTCATGTAAACTTTGAAGCTTTCTGCATGTTGAATGTTAATAGATTCACTAAGATTACCTGAAATAACTCATTTCATAAGTCAAAGTTGAAACATGGGTGTTTTATTGCTGAATCAGTACATTCATTATCATAGAAGGTAAAGCAGATTTTTCAATATGTTTGAATCCAGGAATGGAGAATGGGATTTAAATTGAATACTTTGTAACTTTTTAATACAATATACACTGTCATTTTTTTAATCCCTAGAAATAGTAAGACATTCTTTTCCACCTCACTAATGTGCATATCTATAAAGCAGTTTAATAAGATAACCTTTTAAAATATTTTGATATTTTATGTGTTGAGTATTACAGAAATTTGAAATATAGGCACTTGTACTTTAAAAACGAATTCAGCTTTTGTTACAGCTATAAAATGTGTGTGTCTCTTTTGAAATGATAAACTTATATGTACATTGGCCTCTCTTTTGTAGTATAGTTTAGTAGGATAAGATTACCTGTGACCTGTATGTTTACAGATGTCTTTATCTCTTCTGGTCCCACTCTGTTATACTTATTTATTTAACAATCTAGTTATAATAATGTTGAATGAGTGAATAATTTAAGAATATTAAATGGGTAATTTATACTATGATTATATAAATAGGAATATAGTATGCTAATTGTTAGATTATTTAATGTCTGTTATTAATTTAAGATGATTATTAAACTTATATGTAGTAATGGGGATAGTTTTAAATGGCAAAATATATCACTAAATCAATAGTCTTGTATTATTTTGACCTATATATAATATTATATTATTTGTAAGTCACATAAGCTTTTGGCTAGTTTTTTGGATGAATTAAAAGGTGTTGCTATATATAGCAATAGTTAAGTAGTTTGACTATTCAATAGGCAGACTAGGAACTTTGGTATCCATGGCAGGTTGTGTTTTATTAGTATTATATGCAGTTAGAGTTGTAGACTTGACTTTGTTTTTGTTATTTTGGAATTTTAGTAGCTTAGTTTGTAGAAAGGAAGAATTCAAAAAAATCTGGAATGTCAGGACAGTGTCAGAGGAATAGATTACAGTCTTACATATGGAAACTTAAACATTGATATACTCTTTTTCAGTTGTGAAATATCTTGCATTGCTCTACCAGGTTCTTATCTACTCTCACTGTATGTTTTGCACACTTGTATGTTCAACCAAAAGGGGTAATATCCTCTTATTGTATACTAACTGCTATAAATTCTACAATTTGTATGCTACTACTCTGTAATACATTTGTATTTTCAACCAAAAGGGGTAATGTCCCCTTATTGTATACTAACTGCTGTAAAGTCTTCAATCTGTATGCTACTACTCTGTAATTTCTCTTTTGTAATTTTTTTCTCTCTGTAAACTTGTGGAGCTTTTCTCCCCAGGACTCCACTGAACATGGACACTTGTTGTCCAGTCAGACTATCCTGGCAAACAAATGTTAAATAAAATAATTAAATAAATGTATAATTAAATTAATATGGGGGATAAATGTGTCATATTATCTTGTAAAAGAAATCTTTTTTAAATTCACAGTATGGATAGTTTTGATCTATTATCTATTAATGTAAATGGACCAAATAATAGCACAAAGAAATAATTAATGATATATCTAAAATTAAATAAAGGAGACATTATATTATTGTAAGAGACTCACTTGATAGATAAAGATATGCAATATTTAAATAACTTTGGTTATGAAATGTTATCATTGCTTCTTTTAACAAAAAGAGATGAACTGCTATACTTTAGAGAAAATCCACTGTAATGCCCAAGGTCATGGAATCCTGTAATGATCCTAAAGGAATGTATACATTTGTAATAATTAAATATAATGGCAAACTCTATACATTAGCTAATTTTACTGGATCTCTGGAATAGGGACAAGAGTGGCTAAAAATCAGTTAAACTTACTACAAAGTCATTCAAAGGGTAGTTTAATTTCGGCAGGGGATTTTAACTGCTTATCTAGTATAGAAGATACAAGTGAACAGAAGAAAGCTAAAATGCTGCCATCAGCTAAAGCACTAAACAGTTGGATTAGTAATAATAATAATTTAGTTGACTTACTAGTAAAAGCAGAAGATAAGTCATTGTTCTTCACTCATTATTCTTATGTACATGGGATGCAAACTAGAATTGATAGGATTTATGCCTCTATAGATTTACTTAATAAAGTGAATTATTTTAAAACTAAGTATTAATATAGTAATATCACTATGCTATTTTTTAAGTACAAAAAAAAGTTTCCTCCTTCCTTATCTGCTCTGTCTTGACCCTCTTTACTAAAAAATGTAGCTTTATATGCTTATTTTCTCTTTTTTCTTTTGCAGTCAATCTACCAAGCAGCTACTTTCACTACAGTTAAACTGCAACATTGTGTTGATACGTGTTCACTGGACCTATCTGCAAGCTACCTCACAGTTTAACAGGACACTTTAAAGGTTTTGAGCTTTCTGGTGTCTTACAAGCACCCAGTGTAGGTTTACATTTAAATATCTTTGTGTTTCTCTAACTTTGTTCAATATTAGCTGAGGCTCACACTATAGGACCTGCACCCCCCTCCATTTTCATTGCAGGACTTTAAAATCTTTATCTGTGCATAGGTAGTTTTGGGTCTCTGCTGACACATTCCAATTAACAGTGTTGTCTGCTCTGAACTGAGTTCCTTGGCTCAGCTCGCTCTGTTTGCCCTCAGTATGCTCGGGCTCACTTCTCTCCCCACCCTAACCACCTATTCCCACCCACCCTTGACATCGTTTTCTTTATAGTTAACCAGTTGCTCCACCCAACACCAGGTTATTCCCCCTATTTCCTATTATAGCAATACAGTTATCTACATGTTTTTTCACTACCCTTCTCCCCATTACCTTTCAACCAACCAATGTCTCTTTCTGCACTCTTCATATACTTACTTTCCATATTGTACTACCTTACTTTAATTGAACATAGGCTCAACCCACAACACCTATCTGCTACCTGTACTTTAACCTCTCAACCCTCGTTTAACTCAGACTAACTACTGTACTATACCCCCCTCTTTACTCTCTCATCCAGTTCTCCTTCCCCAACCTACTAAGTTTCTACATCATGACATTTCATATAAAACAAAAATAAAAAAAAAAAAACTCCTACTTCTGTTTCACCAGATTTCCTCCCTACTAGTCACTACTCTATTAAAGTCTGGTGACATTCCCCCTAACCCTGGACTCCAGTCATCTACCAGCAATGCCCACTATAACCCCATTCTAAACTATAACTCCACCCTAACTAATAAGCACCTCAGGCTTTTTGCTCTAAATATCCTTAGCATTCTGAATAGAACTGCAGAATTACATGCATGGCTAGACCTGCACTCCCCAGACCTCCTAATTCTCACAAAGACTTGGTTCAAACCACATAACTCAGATAACAAATTTCTCCCACCTGGCTATAACATACTATGAATGGATATAATAAATAGAAAAGGTGGAGGAGTAGCTATCCTTTATCCTGACCATCTCACAGTAACCTTCTCTAACACCTCTGTACCTCCCTTCCCCCTGCTGAAATTCTGTCAGTAAATGTAATTCTCAAAAAAACCTTACCTTAACTGTTGCCACCATATACATACCTCCTAGTGATAATATCTCCCTCCTTGAGCAAATACTATTCTGGTTCTCAGATAACATTACTACAGAAACAACCATCCTAGGGGACGTCAACATAAATTGGCATCCCTTTAAAACAAACTCCCCTTGTCAAAGTATAAACCTTTATGGCTTCACACAGGTCATCTCAACTCCAACCCACCTAAATAAACTCTCAAACTCGCACTCAGTTATCGACTGGATACTAGTATCACATCCCAATAAATAGCATATACCTAAATCACTATCTGACTCTCTTAGTGACCATGCACCTATCTGAGTACTTAGATACACCTCCCACACTACTAGTACTCACAAATATAAACATTTCCGTAAACTGACCAACTTCAACCCAGAATACTTAAATATCCTCCTATCTTCCACTAACTTGTCTTCCCTCTTTTCACTGCCTCTTAATGATGCTGTCCTACACTTCAATTCACCTTTCTTAAATGTTCTCAACACTCTTGCCCCTCTTCGAACAACAAGAGTTAAATCTCAACTCTCTCCTTGGCTTACCAGCACCACTTGTTACTCTATCCATGTCAGAGAGCTAGCATGGAAAAAATGGACTAAACCAAAATCTCCTTCAGACTTACAAAATATAAAGAACTTAGAAACAAAGCTAAAAAAATGATAGCATCTGATAAAAGAAACTTCTACTCACAATCCATCTGTAATCACAGTAGTAACCCTAGGGACTTCTGGAAGTCAATTAACCACATCTTACATCCAGGTAACCCACCATCTCCTAACCCTGATCCTAACCTGTCTTCCACAAAAATAGCCACTCAGTTCAATTCCTTTTTCATCAACACCATCAGTAATTTATTGCTGTTTAGCTCCAGATCTCTTCCTAACTCCACCCTTGCTTCTGATTCATCTAGCCCTCACTCTGAAAACACCCCAATCCCCCAAAAAACACTTTTTTTCTTCAACCTGTATCAACTGCCAATATCAAAAGACTTCTTCAGAACCTAAAGACATGTTCTCCATCTGCTGACAACTTGACACCATACTTCCTAAAAATAGCTGCCTGTTCCATTGCATACCCTATATCTATTCTGATAAACCGCTGACATTCTAAATCTACTGTTCCATCCATCTGGAAAAAATTATATACTATCCCCATCCATAAAGGCAGAAAATCTACAGAAATTTCCAGTTATAGGCTTATAGCTATTCTCTCTCCACTCTCACAAATCATGGAAAAAATGCATCCATGCACAATTATTACACCTTTTAACTCCCACTCAGCATGGTTTTCAACTGAACCATAGTACTTCCACAGCTCTCATCACTTTTACCAATTCAGTTGTGCAATCCAGAAACAATAACAAACTAGTCTTTTGCCTATTCCTTGACTTATCCAAGGCATTCAATACTGTCTCATCCTTTGCTCATTTCTAAACTAACAGAACTTAATCTGTCCCCATCCACTATCTCTTGGTTCAGCAGCTACCTGTCCAATAGGCAGCAATCTGTTAGATGGCTTTCTACACTGTCTCCTTTCTTCCAGTCACCACAGGTGTGCCCCAAGGCTCCATCTTAGGAACTCTTCTATTCAGCATCTTTACCAACAATCTTTATAAATCCTGCACCAACTCAACTCTTTTCCAATATGTGGACAATTCTACAGTCATCACCCCCTCTGCTTACATCTCAGACCTGCTTTCCAAAACCCAACAAACTTTCACAAATATTGAGACCTGGCGAACCAATAACCAGCTAATACTCAATGCTAAGAAAACTAAACTACTTCTAGTTCTGCCTAAATCACTTTCTCATAACACCTCAACCTTCACTATTACCTCCTTATACAACGCTACCATCAATGTTGAATCTCATACCAAACTACTAGGGGTTATAATTGATGATAAACTAAAGTTCGACTTTTATATAAATTACTATATCAAAAATACTTACCTAAAGCTTGGCTTACTATGCCATAGCAAAAGATATCTCACACCAGAGGCAAAACGGTTACTCTCTCTTGCTTATCTCCTACCCTGTCTCTTCTATGGCTCTCAAATCCTCACTAATCTGCAGGCAACTCTACTGAATAAGATGGAAAATACATATCACAAAATAACTAGATTCGCTGCCAACACTCAACCTAAATCAAATCACTGCCTGGCCTTGAAGCACTTAACTGGCTTGAGTTCCCCAATCAACTTTTTTTCTGTCAACTTAATATTATCCACTCCATCCTCTAGAAACCATCTTTCTGCCCTAACATTTCCGAAATCTTAAATTACTACCTCCCAACCACAAAACTTAGAAGCACCAGCCAAAACCTCCTTGACATCTACAAACCTAAAAAATCAAGTGGTGAAACTGTCTACAGATATCTTGCCTCTATCCACTGGGATAAGCTACTTTAACAAATCAGATCTATCAAAATGCCCCACCCATTTAAAATTGCCCTAAAAGTCCACTTTACAAATACCTGGACTTGCTCCTGTACACAACCACCATGAACTTAATCACCTGACCCCCTTTGCATACAGCCCCTTCTCAATTCATACATAATTCTAGCCACAGAACTCTAACTCCTAATACCGTTTTCATTAAATTTCTCCACTACTCATATTTACCTCCCTCCCTTCTTTTCCTACTTTGCTTACTCCCCTTTCTCAGATTTCACTTGATTCTAACTACTACTTTTCTCCTCTCTTATTTATAAATAAAAACATCCCTAATTTTCCCTCTTTTACATATAGCCACCCCCTTTTTTTCTCTTGACTCTTTACCTTTTTTTATCATCTGCTCTATCAACTTCCCCTCTGCTTCTGATTACTGATGCACATGCTGTTGCCTGTAAGAACTAACATTTGATATACAGTACTTTCTATACTCATCTTAAACTCTGAGTTAATCGTCATTACTTCCCCTCTAACTGGTGAAGTCCTTATGTATTGGAGATATATGAATGACTTTAACATATTGTTTTATTGCCTTTTTTGTAAATAACACCTTTTAAACTCTCATACTACAAGTGGGAACCCAAGCATTATAATGCATGTTTATATTACCTCATGTATACTGCACTGTTTTAAACATTTTTATGGTGTATGTAATACTGTGTGGAGCTTTTCTCCCCGGGCCTCTGCTGAAAAAGGGCACAAACTCAGTCAGACATTCCCGGTCAACAAATGTCAAATAAACAAATAAATAAGTAAATATAAGGAACTTTCAGATTATTTGTAGAATTCCAGTATATATGATGAAATTAAGAGTTTAAGAGTTACCTTAAGGAACAAATCAAGGATATTTTTATCTTTGAATGATAATAGTCAGGTTAGTAAAGTCATACTATGGGACTCCCTAAAAATACATATAAAGATAGAATGGGATTAGATGGGTTAGTAATAAAATGAAAAAATGGGATAAAGAGCTATTAGAAATATAAGATGAAATACACAAACAGAGGTTTGAACTATAAACAAATTAGATAATACTGAAATTATGTCCTATGTGGTACATCTCATTACAAAACGTTTCTCATCCAGGAAGAAAGGGGTCATAACCCCTTTCTATTCATCCCTCATTAGACCTATTACAGAATACAACACCCCATTTGGTATGCATCTCACTAGACACCTACACCAACTGGAAAGACCACAAAAATGGCTCACTAAGAGGATCTTAGGCCTTAGACACATGCCCTATATGGACAGACTCAAAAAACTCCAGCTATACTCTGTCTCTTATCACCTACTTAGAGGCGATCTGTGCTTGACCTACAAAGCCATGTTTGACCCAGAGCTGCTAGATATGCTACACTTAAAGAAATCCCAATATTTCAGTGCCACACGCTCCAGGGACCTAAACCTCATTACCACAATAAACAGAACATGCTGGAGGGAGAGGTTCCTAACCCAGACACTTCCCATACTCTGGAACAAACTTTCCATTCATGTCAAGCAGAGCACTTTACTAGCCCTCTTTAAGAGAAATCTTGGTGAGTGGATGGGCAATAGGAAGTTCACCCAGGGGATAATTTCAGTGGCCTTGCTTGACAGGGGCACTGGGAACTAACTTTGGGCGGCATGATGCCAGGAAATCTTCTTGGGCTAGGCTTATATAGGTTCCAGGGCTGTTAGCTTAGTACACACCTATGAACCTATTATTAAAAATTAATGACAAAATATCAAAAAGTTTTAATGAGCAAAGTGGAGATAATGTTAGAAAAAAATAAAATTGCATAGTTATGAGATGACTTCAAAAAATCTACATAGCTTAGCCAAAAGAAATAAGATGTTAAGCAAAAAGGCACAAATCAATAATATCCAAAATCCTCACACTATTAAGCTTAATTCAGATATAGAGGCAATGCTTAATATTTTTAACAAATTCCATGAGGATTTTAATAAAGCTAAAAATAATAATCCTGGGGATTACAAAATTGATAATTATTTAAGGAAAAATGTTACTTGTAAATTAAGTGACCAACAAATATATCAGTTGAATAAGCCTATTACCCTGATATTAGTTAAAGAAAATTTAAAAAAAAGTAAAAATGGTAAAGCTCCGGGGTTATATGGCTTAAGCATGAAATTATGTATTCTGTTTCCATTAAATATTTTAGAATTACTGAGTGACATTTTCAGGATAATTCAGGGGAACAAAATAATTCCTCCTTCATGGAAATTTTCTGTAATCTCACCTACACTTAAACAAGGGAAGGATGATAACTTAGCCTCCTCATATAGACCTACTGCAATATTATATGTAGACTATAAAATATTTACTTCCATTTTCACCACAAGATTAAGAGATATAGTACATAAATTAATGCATAAAGATTAAATGGGATTTATAGTCAGATTAATGTATGATAATATAAAAGGGTAGTAAGTATCTTAGATTTAGCAGATGGAATGAACAAGAAAATGGCCCTAATTAGCTTAGATATCAAAGAGCTTTTGATTCTGTAGCTTGGAACTACTTGTTTAAAACTAAAAAGCATTTGCATTTCCAGAACAATTTATTGGAATATTTAAAAAAAAAACTGTATAGAGACTCCAAAGCATATGTTAAAATTGGATTGCATATTTCTCAATGATTCGTTTTAAAGAAAGGCACAAATCAAGGGTGTCCCGTGTCCCCTTTATTATTTGCATTAGTTATCAAACCCTTAGCTAATAGTATAAGAAGCAATGGAAAAATTGATGGATTCTCAATTAATAGAGACTGTCAAGCTAAAGCACAGCTTTTAGCAGATGATATTTTACTAACTATAGGAGATTTAAAGTATTCCATTAAAGAAATAGATGAGTTACGCTGTGTGATAATACACAATATGGAATGAGCTTATTCACTCTGTAGCTACTTGTCTTTAAAAGGTACACGTCAGAACTATTAGAAAAGAAAAGAAATCCAAGCTGAAGGATAAGCTTTCAAGTTATATTATATACTTAAAAAAATTAAATGACCAAGTCCGTGTCATGTAGAAACTTTCATTTATTGCAGGGCAGATACGCACTTTATTATCACCAAAAAATGTTTGTGCTTTTATACTCATTTAAACTCATTTAAGATGTTGGATCTGTAAAAATATTCAGTAAAAATATACACCGAGCCATACAGAAATTTTTTGATTGGATAAACCTGAAAAGGGAGTCTGTTGGTTGGAAAATTGTAATACCTGATCTGCATTTATATGCCATGAGTCTGGGCAGAGACCTAATGATTGTCATGATGGATAGAAAAGCTGGAGGACGTCATTCAATTTGTGTTTGGGAAAACTGAGTGGTGAACTAATGGTCACCTTGTGTGGGAAATCGTGGGAAATCACGTAAGACCGACATGTTGGGCCAGTGAACTGGCAATGATATAATTGGATGAATGAATGGAGAGTGGCCTCCAATGGCAAGTGTAAATTAAACTGCCAGAATTTGTGTATTGGTGGACCTATACCTAATCTAACTGGTCTTTGAGTCTGGAGAAGATCAATGTGATTAGATTGAAGTGGGCCAGCATGGATAGGGTTTGGCCTATGGGTGGGCTAGAATGTAACCGTGGTATTATCTGGTTGGTCTCAAGGTTGCACCAATCAGCTCAGGCAAAGGGTTTGTATGAAGTATCTTGGGGCAAATCAGAGGGGAGGGGGCGGTGGAAAGATGGAGGGGTGGGCATGTTAGGTGGAGCTTTGGACTATGAGACAATTGGTCTAGTGGCCATTGGGCCTAGCAATAGCTGTTAGTATAGTAGTGGCACGAAAATGCTTGGCCAATGAATGGTCCAGGTAGTAGAGTGGGAGGTCTTTAGGACGTGGTTACACAGCCGCAGTCAGTTTGAAGTAAATCGGGTTAGAGTTGGTATGGTACAATAAATTAAGACTAAATCACTGCCAATAATTAATAAATAAAATAAACTTGGAGCTCCTTATACCCTTGAGTGTTTGTATAGAGTTTGTTCCTATCAGAGATATCTGATTCAGGAAATAAGGTGTGTGAGAGAGCTGCAGATACGGAAATGATATGTCAGATGTTTTTAAGAAATGTTTATCTCTTTGCTAAATCAGACAAACAGACAAGAGGAAAGAAAGCAAAAAAAAAAAAAAAGAGAGAGAAAAAAGTGTGCGTGCATTTGTTTGGGATTGAATGAGTGTGATAAATAAACAGGCCCTAGTGGAAATAGATACAAGGCAAATTGGAAACAGACACAAGGCACAATGAGGTCTGTCCCTTGCACTGCCTTTGATGTATCCTAACTAATGCTCATTAAGCAGGGCCCCCTGTTTCACTCTGTACATTGTGGAAATTTGTGTGAGAAAACGCAATAAAAAGCAAGGTGACTGATTGATTGATTTCGCCTTAGCTGCTTATTGACTGTGAAAAGATAGGGACAGCAGGAGCAGAAAATGAAATGCAGATGGTATGCTGGTTGGCAGTAGGACATTAATCAATAAGGAAAGGAAACAATAACAGAGTGATATGGGCAGAAAAGGTCTATCAGCCTAACATTAAGAAATAAAACACTCTGCTCTTTATGGCCTGTCCGTGGTGCAGTCTATATAGAAAATGCAGCAGCATAATAAACCTAGTTAATGGTGAAGTCTCGCTACAGTTTGTGCACTCAAATATATGATGTTCTCCAACTTTATGAAGACAGTTATTCTAATTCAGAAACATTGCAAATTTATTTATTTATTTGTTTACCAGGAAAATCTGACTGTGTCTAGAGTACCCATTTTCAGTAGAGGCCTGAGGAGAAAAGCTCCAGATATGAGCAAAATACTTAGTAAATCCATATTTATGTGCATTTGTTTGGGATTGAATGAGTGTGATATCATATCATATATTTCTCTTATTCCCTTCTGTTAGCAAATAGTATCCATAACTGATCAATACTGTGTGTTTGTTAATTTAAACTATTACCACAGTAGCCTACTGATACAAGGTTATCCTGTTTTTCCACCTGAGAAATTAAGAAATGACTTACAGTTTCAGAGCAGTCCTTGGTCAATTGTGATTGTTTCTTAACACATACTTGTCTTTGCTTTGTGATTGTTTCCAGCCCCCTCATACGAGCAACTAACAGGGTCTCTACCCGCTTCACTCCCCACCCTGCCCCTTATTCCCTTCCGCCCCCAGTGGTCCCACCTTTATTGCACTCAAACCCCTCCCATCTTTCCAATAGCCAACCACAGCGCTAACCCAACACTACCTCCTCCATCTTCCCACTACTATCACACCTCCTCAACTAACATGTACAAGCATACCTTTCCTATGCTCACTGCATGCACTCTCCTTGCATATCTTACATCCTACCAAAGCTTCATCATTCCCCCACTACCACTGTGCTACTACTCACACCACCACTCGTGTCTCACCCACACTCAGCTCCCCTCCCACCAGCTCAAGAACCATTCCTATGCACCCCCCACATATTCTACCAACTATATTACTCAAACATAAAGCATCCCTACAACTTAACATAGTAACCCTCCCACCATACCTATTACCCACAGAGCACCATCATAAAGTTTCCCTTATAAACAAACACATTCAAAAACTGAGAAAACTAATAATCTCATGCATATCAAAACTAGCCCTAAGTGGAGACATCCACCCCAACCCTGGCCCTACCATCTCCAACTCCAATCCTCTTAATCAGACTAGAAACCACAACTTCTCCCATATTACAGCCAATAGAAAGCTAAGTGAATTCCTTCTACTAAGCCTAAATATTAGAAGTATATCCAACAAAGTCCATGAACTCCATGCCACCATAGACTTGTACTCCCCAGATATAGTCATCCTGACAGAAACCTGGCTAAAACCTCACATTACCAGTGAGCAAATACTCCCTACAGGTTACGGCATACTAAGAGTAAACCGGCTAAACAAAAAAGGAGGTGGTGTAGCTATAATATTTAAACAGCATCTAAACATCCAGATTTTAAAATCATCAGCTCCACAAATAGGCAATGAAGAAATAATATATACCAACCTCAAAATTAACCAAAACAAAACCATCAACATATTTGGATGCTACTTCCCACCTGGCCAAAACATCCCTCCACTAGAAAACCTCCTCAGCTGGTCTACCCACCATCTCCCCAAGAAACTATCATCTTAGGTGATTTCAATATTGACTGGCAATCCTGTTCTGGCAACAATCCAACCCATCATGTACACCTTCATGGCTTCACCCAACTAGTCCAGTCACCAACCAGGATAAATAAAAACTCCAGCAAGCACACTACCCTGGATTGGATACTAGTCAGTAAGAGCCCCCAGTCATATATAACAGGCTGCTTATCAGATAGCCTCAGTGATCACTCCCCAACATTCCTACTCAAAAAATACCTATACCAAGCTAAACCTGTCATCTACCGTCAAATACGTAAAAAACTAAACTTTAACCCACTCACATTCATCTTATCCCTCAAAGAATGTAACTAGCATCCTCTAAAGTACCTCAGTCTAGATGACGCAGTTGAATTTTTAATACTACCTTCCTGAACATCCTTAATTACCATGCCCCCGTAAGATTTTCCAGAACCAAAGCACAACCCTCCCCATGGCTACAGAAAACCACTAAGTCAGAAATGAAAAACAGGGATAAAGCCTGGGAGCACTGGCGCAAAACCAAAACCCCCTCAGCTAGACAGAAATTCCTAGAACTACGCAATAGAGTCAAAAAGCTAATAAAACAGGACAAATTCCAATACTACCTGTCTGCCCTAGACTCCTCACAACACAGCCCCAAACAATTCTGGTACTCCATAAACTCCATCCTCCACCCAGGTAAAGTCAGTACCCCTCCTCCTAACATCCCTCACTCCTCAGAAAATATTGCTACCTCATTCAACACACACTTCACCCAAACCATACTATCACTAGCTAAACAACACATCCCCCCTCCCCTCCAACCCACACCTTCAACTAGTAATCTCCCCACTGCCTTCTCTTTTTCTCCTGTACCTACCTCCAACATAAAAAACTCTTAACTAAACTTAAACCCACCAAATTAGCAGCAGACAACCTCCCAAGTGAATACCTACAAATCGCAGCTGATGCTCTGGCCTACCCAGTATCCATCTTGATTAACCGATCTCTGTCAGAAAGTTACGTTCCCACACTGTGGAAAGTATCACATATAATTCCCCTCCACAAAGGCGGACCCTCCATAGAACTAACCAATTACCGCCTCATAGCTATTCTCTCTCCACTCTCCAAAATACTAGAGAGATGCATACACTCTCAGGTCTCAGACTACCTCCTTACTAACAACCTCCTTTCCAGTACTCAGCATGGTTTCCGACCAAACCATAGCACCACCACTGCCTTACTCTCCTTTACTAACACTATCTTTCAGCATAACAACAATGGCTATCTCTCTTCTGCTACTTTCCTAGACCTATCTAAAGCATTTGACATGGTCCCACACAAACAACTTATCTCTGTCCTCAATAACCTATCCTTCTCACAATCAGTAACCAACTGGTTTCAGAGTTACTGTCTGACTGCCAACAATCCATTGTATGGCAGAATGACATATCTCCCCAACTACCTGTCTCCATAGGGGTTCCCCAAGGATCCATCCTTGGACCCCTACTCTTCTCTGTTTACACCAATAATCTAGCCTCTGCCACCAAACATGGCACACTCATACAATACGCAGATGACTCGACCATCATCTGCTCAGACCAGTCCCTACCCAAACTGCAAAAAGTCACACAGGAAGCCTTTTCCTCTGTTGAAACATGGTTATCCGATGCCCAATTAATACTCAACCCAAACAAAACTAAACTACTCATCTTCCAACCCACCAAACATACTCAAAACAACTCTCACTTTAACATCACAGCAAAAGACAACACCACTATATACCCAAAGATAATAACTCTGCTGGTGAAGCACTATTCTCTTGCACCATAGCCAAATTATGGAACTCACTCCCACCCACAATTACCTCCGTACCATCAAGCACCCACTTCAAAACTTTACTAAAAGCGCACCTAAAAACATGCTGGCTATGCCCTTGCAACTCCCACTCTAATATCATCCACCCCATCCAACCACTACCTTTCTTTCCATTCCACTAACTACCTTGATTATAGCAAGCTCAGATGCTCATAAGCCTAGTACTTATTATACAGCAGGAACTTCTCATTGTAACATTTGTTAATGTCTGTTATGTACTTCACAGATAAAGATTCTAGTTGTCTACCGATGTACTATGTTCTTCATCTGTAAATATGTTATAAGTAATTGCTATGTTAAATTGTTAATCGCTATGTAATCCAATGTAACTACTGTCTGTTTATTTTACTGTGGAGCTTTTCTCCCCAGGCCTCCACTGAAAATGGACCTACGTCCAGTCGGACACTCCCGGTCAACAAATTTAAATAAATAAAAATAAATATATATATATATATATATATATATATATATATATATATATATATATATATATATATATACACACACACACACACACACACACACACACATATAAGTACAATTTAGCTACACATATTACAGATACGTTACACGTATTACATCTAAACATACATTGATATATAGTACAAAGGTAGGGTCACCATATTACCATGAGAAAAATTTGTAGTAATATTTTGATTATGAGAGGTTATTACTAGACAAGGGTAATTAATCACTATAGTAAGGAAAAAGAAGAAAAGTAAGTTCTATGGTAAGTATAGTAGGTATGGAGAGATAAAGGTAGGAATAGAAGGGTAAAGGTAAGTATAGTAGGGATAAAGGGGTAAAGGTAGGAATAGAAGGGTAAATGTATACTTATAGTAAGTATAGTAGGGATAGAGGGGTAAAGGTGTACTTATAGCATGTATAGTAGGGACAGAAGAGTAAAGATATAGTAAGTATATCGGAGATAGAGGGGTAAAGGTATACTTATAGTAAGTATATCAGGGATAGAGGGGTAAAAGTGTATTTATAGTAAGTATAGAAAGGACATAGGAGTAAAGGTATACTTCAAGAATCAGATAATATTTGATAAAAGGAAAAAAACAATAAAGGCAGTTAAGAGTATGAAGATTAGATACAAAGGGGAAAAATAGATCTATTCGGAGTAATGAAAACAGAGAAGTGGGTATATGGGAGGTCAGAGAGAAGGAAGTGGAAGGGAAAAAGAGGGAGAGGAAAAAAGAAGTGATATTCAAGAAATATGAAATTAAAGATTAGTTGAGATTAGCTAATGTATGGAAGTTAAGGGTATGATGTTGGTATGGTTTTAGCCCAGTTTTTAATGGCATGATGTTTAGGACTGAGCCTAATATCACTTGTAAGGTTGTTCCTGGTTTTGATGCTGAAAATGAATGTAGGTTGTTGCCTGCTACATTTTTAATTTATGCAGTATGAAAAGTTGTTTGTCTTCTGATCATAAAGATCTTGTAGAACTGTTGGTTTGGAGAATAGGAAGTAAGGCATGGCAGGAACTGGGTTTGTAAATGATGGTATGGGCAGTTTGAAGTTGTAATTAGATTAGATGCTGAGGTAACTCATCCCATTTAAGTGATTGTGGTGGAATGAAATGATGGGTAAAATGTGTGGAACTAGTTGGAAATATGGCTATTTTATTATAGCAAGATTCAAGTCTGGACTTAAGTGAGATTTGAAGATTGTTAAGAATAGGAGCTCCATAGAGAAGTGAAGGCATAAGGTGGGTATTGTTTAGTGTGAGTCTAGTACATTTATTTAGATAGGATTTATTCCTATAAAGCATACCTAATTTTTTATGTCTTTTTTAAATATTGTCCTGGATATGGAGATCGAATATTAGATTCACATCAATTTTCACACATAGGAGTTGGGTAGATGAAACAACTTCAGTTACTGGATTGTTTTGGAATTGTATTTTAAAATTAGATTCATAATTGTGACTTGATTTAGGGGTGAAGAGAAGGAATTTAGTCTTTTTTGGGGGGTTAAGCTCAAATGAAATGAGCAAATATACACACAGGCAAGTGTATTCTGCAGAAATGTTGGGGAATCACAGTGAGGCTTTTCCATTTGAACCAGCTTACATATTCCAGATATTGCAGATAAGAACCCATGCAGCCCAGATGTGCTCTGAAGCAACATTATACATATCTTGGCCTAACTGACCAACAGATCACTGCTTGCTCTCAAGTACACTGTGAGTTACAGAGAAATATCTGTAATCAATGGCAGCCACCAAATATGACATCTTTAGGAATGCATGCCTCATTTGTACCCTTGGTCACAAAAGTATGTGTTAGCTTAACTATTCTGGATACAGTGACTTTCCAGCATCCACTGGGGGATATATACTGTATGCTTCAAGTATACTAGACATCTTCCTTGATGTGCTGGCTCAACATGTGGAAGAAATTTGGTTCTTCAGGACTATAAAAGCAAGAGTAACTACTATGTATGGCTTTTACAACACCACCTTCCTCTATTCAGTTCTGGATGCTATTGAATGTACACATTTTGCTATTAGGGCATTAACTGGCCCACTTTGTTTTACCTACATCAACCAGAAAGATAACATTCTTTGACCTTATTTTATTTTACTGTTTGTTGACCAGGTTTGTCTGTGTAGGCCAGTGCCCTGATTTTGGGCAGACTCAAAGTGTTATTTATACTAACTGGGGGGATATTTGTCTAGGACACCAGGAAACTTCCAATACTCTTTTTAGCCACTAGGTGACATCTGAGGGCTGCTACAATGGTGAGGAGAAAGCTCCAAGAAGGACAGGGAGAGAGAAAATGCTAACCATGAAACTGAACAAGAAAATATGGAAATTGTTGCAAATGTAGAACATGAGAAAGGTGTGGTGACAGCAGGTTTAGACACACAGTGGCGATGCTATAAAAATGAGTGAATTGGTGGAAAGAGTGATTACTGAAGGAGCAGCAGACAGCTGTACTATGGAATCAGGGAAGGAAGGCAATAAGATGGGTCAAGAAAACCGACTACCTACTACATATTCAGCAGTTAGAGAAACTAGCTTTAAGTGCATGCACAGGCAACAGAGTTTCAACAAGAAATCACATGGAAGCTTAACTTTTGCAGAAGAAGTAAAAATGACTGACATATGAAGTGGAAATACTGAAGGTTGCAGGAAAACACAGGAAGGGAGGACAACAGACTGAAAGAAAATAGACAGCGGTAAGAATTAAAATTAAAACCAACTAAAAGATGGACAGATATAAACTGCTTAACAGTACAGTTGTACCACTGTGGTTTAAATGGCAGGATATCAGTGTACTGATTCATTTGAAGACAAAGAATTTCTGTGAGGTAACTTTTGAATATTTTACTTTGTTGGAGAAGTTTATGTGCGAAGTGGAAAAAAAATGACTGTCCCATGGAAATAATACATTTTTCAGAATTTAGCACTGCAACTGAGGCAAAAATAGACTGTTCAGTTTAGAACAACTGACTCTGAACAGACTGAACTGAACACTTATTTTCTAACTGAATATAACAATATGCATACAATTAAAAAAATGTTTATGATACAAAAAGTGTATGGACAGGGGAGTGGGAGGTTTGGTTAATTTTAAATATGTGTGAAGGGAAGGTTAAGCATGTTTCATATGTGATTAACATGAATGGAAAACAAGGTGCTGTAACATACTGGGAGTAGTCAAAATTATGTTTTTACTGTGGTACAGAAGATCATTTAGTGTAGAAATGCAAAAATAAAAGATACAGTCAGTGCAGTAAAACAGGACATATGGCTAGGAAGTGAAGAAATGCAATGATACAGGGCATTTTTGGATGCATTGTCCATTCATACGGGGGAAAGGATAGGGGGGAAAAAAACTTTGCCATTTAAAACACAGTCAGCAAGATGCTGCAGATACAGATGATGGTGTAATAAGGAAGAGAATTAAGCTGTGATAAGTAATGATGTTATACAGAATACTGAAACAATAACAGAAATAAATGTCAAAGTACAAATGCAAAATAAGTTTGATATACTAGGTAGTGATAAGGGCGAAGGGAATATGGAAACATGAAGAAAATGAGAGAAGAAAGTAAAATCCAATGGGGAAGAGTGAGAAGGAGAAAAATAAAAATAAGTTGCAACTACAAAGGCTGCAAAAAATATGATAATGTTTCAGTGCTAGCAGTAAATATAAACAGTATTAGACATAAAGTCAGAGGCTTGACAGTAACAGAATGGTATCAAAATAAACATACCCTGGGATTCATTAATGTGTACACTGAGTATATACCATTGTGAGTGAACAGACAACATAAGCATAACTCACATCTTCTTCCTTCTAATTTTAGTTTTTGTACTGATTTTCTTGCAGCCTTAAATATCAAGGGGAATTTATAAAGGTTACCGCAACGTTTAGACTACATGTATACTTTTTGATTGACTAGAAAGCACAAAAAATGTGGTAGGGATGTTCTTGAATACAGATCATGTACATTTATGTAGGTATTAATAAATCTGGTCCATAGACATTATATGTTTGCTAAATGCAAGTTGCAAGTTACATTAGACAAAATGGAGCTGCATAGGGGAAGATTTTTTTTTCTTTTTTTTTTTTTTTTTGTCCAGTGGGAAAGTAGATGTGCTCAGGTGAAACAGTTATAATAAAAAGTAAGTAAAACTAATAGGCATAATACTAGTTATACCAGGAAGACTGGTAGTATGTGATATAAGAAAAAGAGAAAATAGTAAGACTGTGTGTTATTTATGCATGTACTAATACGACAGTGAGATAAAAATTAAGAGATAAAAAGTTTGAGGTGGTGAATATGTCAAAAATTATTACAAGAGACTATAATTGTAATTTAAGGAAATAAAAAGGAAAGATAACTCAAGACATGAAAGTTATGAAAGAAGTTATTAAATGTGACGATTTAATATTGGGCAAAGAAACTGGACTTATTTGAGAGGTGTATTTAAAACAGAAATATATTATGTTTTATACTCAAAAGCTATGAAAGAAATAATGGGAGGTTTGAAGGCTGCAGAATTTTCTGATGATAAAACAATGTGTTTTAGTTAGTGATAAAAAGTTTATAAAAGAAGGCAAAACAGTAAAAAGATCAACAGCAGATATGACTATAGTAAAACAAGAAAAAGAAAAAAATGTGAATTACCATGAGAGATCATTATGGAAATTGAACTTATTGGTGGGTTGTATATAAAAGAGAATATAAAAATATACATTCAAATGTTGAGAGAAACTAAAGAAAAGAGAATGCAAAAAATATGCAAGAATTTTGAATGAGATTGAACTTGCAGTTGAAAAAGGTAAGCAAAAAGATAAACAATTTAAAGACAAATTATATGAAAAACACAGGAAAGTTATTAATGTTTCGTTAAAAATTGTTTTAAAAAGAAAACAAAAAATGTCCCCATGGTTATGAAAACAGGTTAAAGCAAGAGAAGGAAAACAGATGCAAGTTTTAATGAAAATGGATTATTGTATATATCCAAGAAGAAATTATGAAGACATTTAAGAATTTTATTTGTGAGATGTATAAAAATTAAGATCTGCAAGACAAAGTATGGGGGAATTGCAAAAATAACAGATGTCTTTAAAAAGAATTAGAAAAAGAAGTAAAGGTAAACGCATTACAAAAAATAATAAGGAAAGAAAAGAAAAATCAGTACCAGGTCCAGATTGATTAGGATATAATTTGTATTAAAATATGAGTAAGCATGATAGAATATTTTTATTTTTGCCATATACTAAACAAATGATGAAGATAGTGGATAAAAAAAAAGAAATTTGTTATAGGGTGTTAACATTCATATGGAAAAAGATACCAGAAAAGATATAAAGAAAAGGAGACCAATAACCTTAGGAAACACAGATTGAATTTTTTTATGAGAATTTTGCAAAAAATAAAATCATGAAGGTCTGGACAAATTATTAGATTATTGTATTTTTGGTGTAAAAGGTAGGGAAGTAAAATATATGTTAATAATGGTTAAATAGGTTATGCCTTTGATACTAGAAGGAAACAAAGAAGCAAGAATAGTAACATGATATTGTAAATGAATTTGACAGCATTAGTCATGTGACAATATGGAAAATTCTTGAAGTGTATGGTATAGGTAAGAGAATAGTGAAAGTTATAAAGACCTGTTATGAGAATCCTGACATAATCATGATGACAAATGGGTGCTTTGGGGAAAAATAAAAAAGAAAGGAGAATAAAGCAAGGTTTCCCCCTAAACCAGGGGTTTGCCAAACTGACTAGTGACCAGCTCCTCAACAGTACAGTTTAAAAAACTCCTGAAAACCCACCTTGCAATTTCTGGTTCTGTTCCTGCAGCTCCCCTGGATAGCCTAGTCCTCTCCTCCACTCTACGTATTTACCTGTCTACTAACCCTTCTAACCTAACTTTTTAGGACCACTGTGATAAGCGTTATGTTGACTGCACATAACTCTTTGCAAATACTCATTATAATTGCTACATCTGCCAAACTAGATGCCTCTAAATATTTATCTATTGTCATTGTTTAATTTTTGTTACTCTGAATGTAACTGCAAATTCTCTGTATGCACTATATTTCCAGTGTTACTGTGTTACTCTAACATTGTTGCTATGTTCTTGATGTCTTGGAGCTTTTCTCCCTGGTCCTCCACTGAAAAAGTACATATGTCCAGTTGGATGCCCCCGTAAACAAATGTAAAATAAATAAAATAAAATAAGCATGTGCTTGTTTGTTTTAGTAATAAATGCTATAAAGCAAATATGTGAATATGGTTTAAAAATGCAGGATAGGGGTTAAATAATAGAAATAAAGTTCCAACATAGATGTCACATGCAGATGATCTGGTTATAGTTGCAAGAAATAAGGTACGGATAAATTAAGTAATAATAATAATTGCAATACTGTTAAGCAAAGGAGGATTGCAATTAACCACAAAAAGTAAAGGATTAGGTGAAGTAAGAAAAAATAAATGGAATATATTATAATAGAAAAGAAAAAATATACTAGGGATGAGATCCGATGAATATGAAAGAGTAATAGAACAATGAAAATTTGGAAGAAGTAAAGAAATTGACAGCATGGTGGAAGCGGATTATTCTGTCATTCTTTAAGAAAAAGTATATGTTAAATACCTATATATTAGGAAATTGACATGCTTGGGTAAAGTTAATATGTTTCTGAGTAATATGGAAAACTAAATATGGATTTTTTTCAATTTTATTTGGGTACAAGATTAAATCCTGTAAGAAGGGTTATAATGCATAATAAAAAGAAGGGTTACATTTGAAAAACCCCATTGCTTAACTGATATCTATGCATTTGTCTTGGATAATTAAAAAAGATCATGAAACAGAGAAAATGTGGGAAAACTCTGAATGTGAGATGTAAGGTAATGTGGAATAAAAACAAAGTAAAAAGATAAAAAGAAAACATAGAAATGAAAAAATGTGTGAATAAAATTATGGAAAAGAGACTAAAAATTTGATATTAAAAGAAAGGACTGGTATAAAATATAATGGAGGATTGTTATTTAATATGTCCATGGAAAGAATTAAGGGAATTTGCTAAAAAGCTATATATAAAATAAGTAAACAATTTACATTTTTTAATGAAGCAAGTTTTTCGGAGGGTATTTCTGAATAATTTATTTGTAAAAAACAATATGAAATATAAAGTGTCGGAAAAGAGAAAATATACAGAATGTACTGTAGAAGAAACTGCTGCACATTTTCCTGAACTGCATAAATATACACATTTTGATCAATATTTAAAAATGAATACAAGCTGAATGGATTTGAAAAAAATACAAATATTGAGATGGTACTATATGAAAAACATAGGGAAAAAATGCAAGTGAAATTGAAAAATGGGATAAAATGTTATTGCTGTATGGATATTATGGAAAAGGGGATGTGTAATATTTTAATAAGAAATTTGTATTAAGATTATTTGGCATTATTTTTCTTTGATCTTTCAAATTTAAGATTATGTTAAATGAAGAAATAAAATATGAAACTGGGGTTGTAATGGATGTAAATAATGTGTATGATGTAAAATGTCATAAAGACTGTAAAGAGTGTGAATATTTGTATATAATGTAAATAATATAAATAATGTACATATTGTAAAAGATATAAATAAAGAATGCCCTACTATTCTTTGATAAGTGCCATGGGATCTTTTATATCCACCTGAGTTACCACCAACTCATGCAGATGGGACCTTAGTTAAATGTCTTATCCAAAAGATGGCACAATGTGGAGTACAGCATTCCCTTTTGCTGCATGGTAGATGTCAGTATTAGAAAATTATTCTAAATACACGATGTGGGAATATAACCCATACCTTTCTGATCTTTTATTACCAAAGGTGAGTGTGCTACCTATAGATACACTGATACTGAATTGCTTAGTGGGTTGCAGTGTTGACGGCTCCATAATGAATATATTTATTTGGTATGATGGCAGTATGCATGATGACACATATGGCACATATCTGACATTCACTTCCACTTTCAGCAGGGTGATTGTGTTGGTAAGTATAGGAATCATAGTGCCTATTAAAACATAAATCATTATGTGTGTACCTGATATGTACAAGCCTCACAAAAAAGTTCATTCATTGCAAGTGATCAGGATACCTCATTTGAATCATGGTTGATGACACCAGTCTGGCATCCAAAAACATTAGCATAGTGTCATTATAATCTTGCCCATGACCAGACCAATGCGGCTGTAGGATGTGCATTTGGGCTACTCAAGACCCACTTCAGATCCCTTGACACTTTAAGAAGGGCACTGCAGTATGCCTCTGAAAAGGATACAAAGATTCTTATTCTGTGAACCATGCTGCACAACATTATGGACAAAAAGTAGGCTACCCAGGCTGTGTCCACACAATCAGTCCCACCCCAACCACCAGTATCCTAGCAGTCATCAGCTTGCAGAAAGACTGACACTAGTGACCAGGGTGAAGGTGAACATGGACAAGCCCTCCCCAATGTATGATGACCCCAGAACAGATTAATGTAGTCCAAGTGAGCTTGAGCATATCTAAACAATTTTACCTTGGTTTGTGATTTACTGTGGAGTTGACTGGTAAGAGAAGTTTTATTTGAATTTGCATTTCATTTATCACTGTTTTTCACTGTTTGTAGCTAGGAGGGGATAGCTTGTTAGCAAGATTTACTTTGATTCATATTTTGTTTTACCTTTAATTTCACTGTTGGTTGTTAGAAAGGGATATGTTTTAGACAGGCAAGCTCTAGCCAACCCAAGGGGCCTAAACAACTATAAATTCAGACAGACTGCAGAGAGGAAAATCCCGAGCATATCTAAACAATCCTACCTTGGTTTGTGATTTATTGATCTTTAATGTTAAAAAGAAGTGCGACTGCAAATGATAGTGAGCAGAGGCTACTGCGCTTTGTGTGCAATGGAAAGGAATTACAACTTTTATCTGGCTTGCATAACTTGTATGATTAGAACAACTTTACTGTACTTACTTTAGTATTTAGTTGTATATTGTGCGTGTGAATTTTTGTCATAGAATTTGATTTAAGTTCTCTGAATTCTGTGATTGCTGATTTTTGATTATTCTTTTCTTTTACAATATTTTATTTGTTTGAAGCTTAATATGGATTCCTTAAATGAGTATGCAATTAACAATTTGCTAATGCACAAATATCTTGTACAGTGTAATAAATGCTATGCATATTTAAAAGTAACAGCTGATAACACTGGTGATCTGTGTTCCTTGTGTCAAAAATTGGATGATTTGCTTACCATTGTTAGAAGTAAATCTAGACTTAATGATTATGACTGCACTTGCGCAATTGGCATGGCTTAGAGAACTGTTGTTTCATATATTAATGACTGGACTGGTGAAATAAATAATGTTTGTCAAAGAACAAATAGAACACATTTAGGAAATGATGCATCTATTGTCTGCAAAGATCATTCAACCCCTATGAAACAATATGAAGCCCCTGACAACTTTGGAATTCTGGATGCAAGTATTCAGCAATCTGAGGATCCAGTTTGTTTAGAAAGAAATAAAAGAAAGAAAGAAAGAAAAGAAGTTCACAACAAATAACAAGAAGAAAAAGAAACTGATTAATGACTGTAATGGAAAGAGAATACATAGTGAAAATTACATTGCTTTGTTATGTAACACACAGGTTACAAGGAATGATAATATTTTTCTATCAGAAAATCTTCTGTCTACAGAAAAGGGCATCATTTTTCCAAAAGAGAAGGTAGAAAAAAGAGAAAAGAGGCAGGTGAAAAGGAAGAAATCAAAATTGAACATGGAAGGATTGAAGAACATTACTGTAAGACTAAAGAAGAGAAGAGAAAGACAGATGTTGACTACATGGCTCAAGCTTTGGATTTACAATACCAGCTGGATGAGAATTTAATACACAATGAAAATAGTGGGGTTAATAAGACTAATTGTGATCCAGATCTATCCTTTGTAACAATTGATAGGGTAGATATTAAGGTAGTAGAAGCTGTAGATTCTTCAGAGATGTCCAGAAAAGATATTCTTGTAATTGGAGATTCAGTTATTAGAGGAACTGATACTTATATTTGCAGAGATGATAATGAACATTGAATAGTATTATGCTTGCCAGGAGCAAAATTAGAAGATGTGAGAGAGGCCTTGGAATGCCATAAGGTAAGGAAATACGGATCTGTTTTTATTCATTTCGGTACAAATTATGTCATCTGCAAGGATGCCCTGACTGTTAGTAGGGAACTGACAGACCTCTTAGTATAGCTTGTACTGGTGTTAGAACATATTTTTTCACAAATCACCTATAAAAAGGATAGTCAGGTCACTGTGAATGAAAAGATTTTTGGGTAAATATCTACAAGGGAAAAAAAAGTCCTGTTTTAAAAAATGGAAATGTGTAGAGCATCCAAGCCTAGTTTTGGGCACACGTGTTTAGACAGGGTGGCATGAATTTGTCAAGATCAGGGAAAAGAATTTTTGCAGCAGATATTTTGCAATATTTGGTAAACACTAGGCAGGATTTTTGCCAGGTCAAAAATTTAACAGTTCACAGATAGCAACATCTGATGCATCTCTGATGGTTGTTAATGCTAGGAGAATTAATAATAGTGCTTTTACTGGAAAATGTAATGCATTCCCACAATATTGATGCTGTTATTGTTTGTGAAACATGGTTAAAGAACAATGACTGGAAACCAGTTCTGTCAGGGTATAAATGTTTTCACTGTAACAGACATTCTAACAAAAAATCAGGTGGGGTGTTAAGAGATTAAAGATAGTTATGAGACCTGTGATTATTTCATGTTCAATGATAACACCAGTACTATAGACTGTGTAACTCTGACAATAAAGACAACCCTGGAGCATATAATAATTGGTGTATATAAAGCACCAAGGTCAGTTGCAGATGACCTAGAGGAATTCATACATTTCTTGCATGAAACACGGGAGGGAATAATAATAATATTAGCTGGGGACTTAAATTTACCAGAAACAGACTCAAATAATATTGATTCAACAACATTTGTAAGGAAATTAGTCACAGTGTATATTCAGTAACAACAATTGCTTCAGATTGTAAAAAAAAAAAAAAAACTACCAGGGGACAGAACATAACAGACATTGTTTGTGTTCTTAAAGAAATTACTTTTACTTCAAGTCAAGTTTTACCACCACTGATGTGCAGTGATCATGAGGTTATAAAGTTTAATTTGTAGCTAGATAATTCAGCCAAACTGAAATCTAAACCAATGCACAGATGGTTAATTACAGATTATATGGAAGCAAAACAGCCATTATGTAAAACTAACTGGGGTGAGGTGTTCAGTGGAAAAACTGCAGATGGAATGTGAGAAATTTTAAAAGAAATTGTTTGAGTGCAAAAAAAAAAAAAAAATGTTTAACATCAGGATCTAGGCATACAACATCAGGGAGATAGATCTTCCATAAGAACAAGATATCTGATTAAGTAGCGAGACAAAAAATAGAATAAATGGAAGAGAGGTTCAACTACAACTTTGAAAACTGAAATAAACAAGCTGGACAAACAGATTAAGCATAGTGTGAGACAAGATCAAGAAAAATTTGAAGAAAATTTATATAAAGAGATTGAGCATAATAGAAAACCTTTTTAAAGCTGTATAAGATGTGGAAGAAGTAAAAACACACAAATTGATAAACTGTGTGCAGATTCTAAAATGTATTCTCAGACACAACAGATTATAGATAAATTTACAAAATCTTATTCAAAACAGTTTGGCTCCACAAAAGAGGTGATAAGTTGGCCTAATGACATCCAGATAACCCAAGATACAGGAATCAAATTAGATTATATTGAAAAAGAACTGCACAAACAGGATCCAAACAATGCACAGGGATGAGATGGAATTCGTAACAATGATCTAATGAGGGAAACATACTCACAAGCAAGGAGAGTGTGTTGAGCAGATGGAAACAGTACTTTGAGGGGTTGATGAATGAAGAGAATGAGAGGGAGAGAAGGTTGGATGATGTGGGGATAGTGAATCATGAACTGCAATGGATTAGCAAGGAGGAAGTAAGGATAGCTATGAAGAGGATAAAGAATGGAAAGGCTGTTTGTCCAGATGACATACCTGTGGAAGCATGGAGGTGTTTAGGTGAAATGGCAGTGGAGTTTCAAATGAGATTGTTTAATGAAATCTTGGAAAGTGAGAGGATGCCTGAGGAATGGAGAAAAAGTGTTTTGGTACCAATTTTTAAGAATAAGGGTGATGTGCAGAGCTGTAGTAACTACAGAGGGATTAAATTGATCAGTCACAGCATGAGGTTATGAGAAAGAGTAGTGGAAGCTAGGTTAAGAAGGCATGTGATGATTAGTGATCAGCAGTATGGTTTCATGCTGGGAAAGAGCACTACAGATGCAATGTTTGCTCTGAGAGTGTCAGGAGTAGTACAGAGAAGGTCAGAAGGAGTTGCATTGTGTTTTTGTAGACTTAGAGAAAGCATATGACAGGGTGCCTAGAGAGGAGTTGTGGTATTGTATGAGGAAGTTGGGAGTGTCAGAGAAGTATGTAAGAGTGGTACAGGCTATGTACGAGGGTAGTGTGACAGCGGTGAGGTCTGTGGTGGGAGTGATGGATACATTTAAGGTGTAGGTGGGATTACATCAAGGATCAGCTCTGAGCCCTTTCTTATTTGTAATGGTGATGGACAGGTTGACAGATGAGATCAGACAGGAGTCCCCGTGGACTATGATGTTTGCAGATGACATTGTGATCTGTAGTGAGAGTAGGGAACAGATGGAGGAGACCCTGGAGAGATGGAGATATGCTCTAGAGAGAAGAGGAATGAAGGTCAGCAGGACTAAGACAGAATATATGTGTGTGAATGAGAGGGAGGATAGAGGAATGGTGATGATGCAAGGAGTAGAGGTGGTGAAAGTGGATGAGTTTAAATACTTGGGATCAATAGTTCAGAGTAATGCTGAGTATGGAAGAGAGGTGAAGAAGAGAGTACAGGCATAATGGATTGGGTGGAGAAGAGTGTCAGGAGGTATTTGTGACAGACAAGTACCAGTAAGAGTGAAAGGGACGGTCTACAAGAGGGTAGTGAGACCAGCTATGTTATATGGGTTGGAGACAGTGGCATTGACAAAAAGGCAGGAGTTAAAGCTGTCTGTGGCAGAGTTAAAGATGTTAAGATTTGCACTGGGTGTGACGAGGGTGGATAGGATTAGGAATAAGTATATTAGAGGGTCATCCAGGGTTGGAAGGTTTGGAGACAAAGCCAGAGAGGCAAGATTATGTTGGTTTGGACATGTGCTGAGGAGTGATGCTGAGTATATTGGGGAAAAAGATGCTAAGGATGAAGCTACCAGGTAACAGAAAAAGAGGAAGGCCTAAGATAAGGTTTATGGATGTGGTGAGAGAGGGCATGTAGGTGGTTGATGTGACAGAGCAAGATGCAGAGGACAGGAAGAAATAGAAACAGATGATCCGCTGTGGCGACCCCTAACGGGAGCAGCTGAAAGAAGATGATGATGATCTAAGAACACTTCAGCAATAACTTACGGTACCATTATATCTATTATTCACTATGTCATATAAATATGGAGAGATTCCTCAAGACTGGAGACATGCGCCTATTAAACCTGTCTTTAAGGGAAAGGGGAGTAGGACAAACCTAGAGACATATAGACCTTTAAGTCTACTTTCATGTTGTGGAAAAATAATGGAGAAGGTAATATTGGATACGTTATTGCCAGAACTGGATAGGTTGGGACTTGAAAACATATATTAGCATGCATATGTTGAACATAGATCTATTACCACCTGTAACATGATGTTCTATAATAATATAATAACGGTTTACCTTTATATCGTCGATCACACTTTGTCGAACGGCCACTTAATCGATGCAGTTTACGCAAACCGAAACCGCGAAAAATTTTAAACATCAAAAAACATTCGATATTTCCAGCCGCGCAACACCTCCACACCATTGCTACCATTGGTCAAAAAGGGGCGGGGTTTTGTTGTTCGCATATTTGGAATTCGACGTTGGAGACGTTCGCATTTTGGCGCGGAAATCGTGGCGCCCATATCGAGATCAAGGATATAAAGGTAAACCTATAATAACAGCTATGAATGAAAAATTTTGCTGTGGTATAATTTATATAGATTTTACTTCAGCATTTGACAGGGTCATAAACAAAATACTGATAAATAATTTAGTACAACTACGTATAATGTACTCTTGATAAGCTAGATAGCTGCATGGCTTACAAATAGGACATGGTAAGTATCATACAGCAACTGGACAAGTGAAATCCTTGATTACAGTCAGGGTGTCCCACAGGGCTCTGTCCTAGGCCTTTACCTGTTTAGATTGTATCTTTCAGACCTAGTTTTTCATCTGAGGTGTTCTACAGTCTGTATGCAGATGACCTGAAATTGGGTAAACTGATTATGTGTTACAGATAAGGCATGTCTGCAAAATAACTTGACTAAATTGGGCACAGGAAAATAATATGCTGGTAAATACATCAGAAACTAAGCATACAGAATTTGGGAGACATAAATTGAAAGGTGATTATTTAATACAGCACACAGTGACTGAAAGTGTAGACTCATTTAAGGACCTGAGAATATGGGTAGATTTATCTATGAGTTTTTCTGATCATATCAATCAATTGGTTAATGATAGTTATAGAACTATATGTTGTATAAAAACATTTATAATGTCTACGAAATCAAAAATGAAGAAGCCATTGTTCATTAGTTACAGTAGACTCAAACTTGAGTATGGAATAACAACATGGAAACCCTATAAGAAAACAAGCATGAGTAAACTGGAAAGAGCACAACAGAAATATAAAAAGGGCATCCATGGATGTAAAAATGTAAGTTATTATAAAAGACTAAAATATCTGAACTTCTACAGTGTCTCTTACAGATATCTAAGAGGGGATCTCATTCAGGTATATAGGGCATTTAGAGACAACTACCTCTGGGAATGTCTGGGGTTACCAAAAAGTACTAGAGAATCATCAGACAACCTATGTAGAAGTAAACAGAATATGTTACTGCGCTGCTAAATTAATAACTGATAAAGTTCTACCCCAGGAACACAGGGTAGCAAGGGAAAAGAGGGGGCAAAAATGAATACCATCATGGAAATATCGAGCAGAGAAAACTATAAAGCACCTAAGACAAGAAGTGTTATTGTTAGAAGATTATAGAAGAGGGAATAGATCAACAAAAATACTAAGAAAGATAGATGTGATAAAAGCAATGCAGAGTATTAGAACAGACCAGGATCTATTATGTACTATTGGAGATAACAAACTAAAAGTCTCAAAACAGGCAGAAAGACTTAGAAGATACGAAGATAAATATATGGGAAAAGCACAAAATAAGCAATTTATTGATGAGCCAAAAAAGTTTTATAGAGAATTGGGAAATAAGGTAAAAGGAATTGAAAGACTGCCAAAAAAAGAGGAAGTAGATACATTCTGGAGAAGTATCTACGAAGATCCTGTGGAACATAACAAAGATGCTAAATGGAAAGAAGAAGTAAAAGAAAGAATAAGAAGTTTAAAGGTACAGGATATGAAATGGGATGAAATAACAGCCAGAGAGATTGAAACAAAGTTGAGAAAAGCCTCTAACTGGAAAACCCCAGGCCCAGATGCAGTACCTAACTTTTGGCTTAAAGTATTAACTTCTATGCATGAGGACTTAGCCATGAGTAAGAGCTATTTATAGCCGCACTCTGAACACGCACTGCACTGGTTAACAACAGGAAAAACAATGTTCTTACTTAAGAGTGAACCTGAAAGCTACCCTAAAAATTATAGACCAATAACTTGTCTTCCAACGATGTACAAACTATACACAGGAATTGACGCCGACAGAGTTTATAGTCATTTAGAAGAAAACTCAGTTATGGCAGTAGAACAAAAGGGCAATAAAAGAAAGTCATATGGAACAAAGGATCATTTGTTGTTAAAGTTACTCCTGCACTGCACAATACTCCTGCACTTAGAAATATTATCACCCCCTATAACAATCCTAGACCACTTCGATCCTCTAACAAACTACTAATTCAGACTAGCAAAATTAATAACACAGCCAGTGATTCTCTATTTGCAAACTCTGTAAGTAGATCCTGGAACTCTCTTCCAGCTGATATTACCTTACTTTCCACCTTAGGTCAATTTAAAACTAGACTCAAACAACATTTGTCATTTAACTGGCTATGTCAATGTATCAAGCCTGGCTAACTCTCTCTAGAATGTGTAAAAATCTGTTAACCAGTTTACTGTGTAATTTAATTTAATCCTGACTTGTGCTCAGGATTAACTGTAACCTGTGGAACTTGTTTAACTTGCTTACTTATGTAATTCTGTAAATAGTCTGTTTGTAATATGTAATGCTGGTATTATGTAATGCTATATCTGCTTACCCTTGGAGCTTTTCTCCCCGGGCCTCCGCTGAAAATGGACATGCATCCAGTCAGACTATCCCGGTCAACAAATGTAAAATAAATAAATAAATAAATATAAGTTATAGTGGAGAACTGTAAGAAGGAGAAGAATCTAAGTATGGCATGGATTGACTACAAAAAAGCATTTGATGGTATTCCACATTCATGGATAAAAGAGTGCTTAAAATGTATAAGATACACACTACACTGATTGACTACATTACAGTAACCATGAAACAGTAGCAGACCACTTTGCAATTAAGCCATGATAAAGGACAGATTATTATCCAAGGGATAAGAATTCAAAGGGGGATATTCCAGGGTGACTCTCTGTCACCATTGCTATTCTGCCTTGCCATTAATCCATTAAGCTGTTTACTTCACAGCTTAGGCCGTGGCTACAATTTGGCTTCTAGAAAACAGCAAAGTCTAATGACTTCTCATCTTTTCTTTTCGATGATTTAAAACTGTATAGCTCATCAGATGAGTAACTGAAAGCACAGCTGCAGGTTGTCAAAACTTTTTCAGATTATATTGAAATGTCATTTGGTCTTGATAAATGTGCAAAAGCAACCTTTAAAAAAGGAAAACTGCAGCACCAGGAAAACATAAGTTTGGGACAAGAATGTGATATAAAAGAACTTAAGCAAAAGGGAGTTTATAAATATTTGGGAATTGATGAAGGATCGGCAATAAAACATGACCAAATGTGAATAAAGCTCAGTAAGGAGTACTTTAGAAAACTTAAATTAATCCTGAAAACAACATTGACATCTAGGAACAAGATCCAAGCCATAAATCAATTTGCTCTTCCTGTCCTAACTTATAGTTTTGGAGTGATTGACTGGTCCCAAAAAGTGTTGAATAGATTGGATATTAAAACAAGAAGGATGCTTCATGCTTACCAAATGATTTATAAAAATAAGTTTATACCAAGATTATATATTCCCTGTGCCGAAGGAGGGATGGGCTTCCTTGAAATTGATTACATGTATAGATCTACAATCATGGGACTCCACACATATCTGCTGACCTCACAGGATCCAAATGTAGTGAAAGTTTTGAAACATGAGGAGAATAAATCTAAGATGACATCACTGCTTAATTTAGCAGAAGCATATCGACGTCAAGCAGGAATGGAAATTATATCAGAAGTAGATAAAAACCAGGCAGCAACTGAATGTGCTAAAAAACAAAAGAAAGAATATAAGGTGAAAGATCAGGTGAGGCAAGAAATGTGGAAAAAACATAAATATAGTTGCAAGTATAGAAAACTTCTGGAAGAGCCTTATGTTGATCAAGAACAAACACAGGAATGGTTAAGGAGAGGTGAATTCACATGGCAGCCAAAGATAGTGGGCTATGTACACGCTGGTTTACAAAGTCTATTGAACATGTGAGAGAAACAGACATATGTAGGTTTTGTAAAACTGAATTGGAAACAGTCACACACTTTGTTGCTGGTTGCGACACACTAATGGCAGAGGGACTGTATACTGAAAGGCATAATAATGTGGCGAGACTGTTAACTGGAGATTGTGCAAATATTATGCTATCAAAGTGACTGAAAACACTGGAAACATGAGACACAAAGAATCATAGAAAATGATGGTTTATGTCACATGGGATCACCCAATACCAACAGTTCAAAAGACAGATGCTAGAAAACTGGATATAGTGGTCCAAGAAAAGAAGACAAAAGTAGCATTGATCATTGAAATCGCCACACCCAGTGACTACAGTGTCTTGCGCACAGAGAGACACAAAGTCATAAAATACCTGGATCTGCAGGCAGAAATGAGAGCCATGAGGAAGAAAGATACCCAGACAGTTCCAGTAGTAGTAGCATCAACTGGTCATAAAAAAGAATTTACGATCGTATTTAGATATGTTACCAATTCATGTAACACCGTACGAATTGCAGAAGGAGTCATTACTGGGTACACGGTGAGTGCTCCGAAGAGCACTTTTGGCTAATGTCAAAGAGTGAAACTATACTAATTTCATGAACTTTAATCATACTTTGACTTAGGAATGGGGTCCATTCCCATCATGGTATTAGAAATTCAAAAGACTTGGAGAAATTAAAAAAAAGATTTTATAGGAATGAGAAATGCACTAATTGGTTCTCTGACAGAGTAGCTGATGCATGGAACAGACTACCAAATTACATTAAAGTAAGTACTCATTTTGATATTTTTAAGAACAGCCTGTACACTTATTATGGGAAAAAGTGTTTTTGGTATATTGGCAAGCTAGAAGGACATTTATGCCCGCGCTTGAAATATTTGTATGTATTTAAGTGAAAATGTATGGTACACGCCTGTGTATTATAATAACACAGACAGCAGAGCCACCCCGACTGTAGTGATGCATACTTATAGTAGTTGCCATGCCGGAACCAGTGCAGACTTATGTAGTACAGTGCATGGTCTTTCATACTGTGTATCAGATATTAAAAACACAACTAGAAAAGTGTCATGTTGGTTAGCAGTCTTCATTTATACAGGCAACAGTGAAAACATCACATACTAGGAGGTAGGAGATGGACAATGGAGGCCACAACACTGTTCCTCCATTCAAAAGCAACTGTGCAGATGGCAGTCCAACATGGATGCCAGGTAATTTACAGCCCATTTTTTGTTCAGTTTGTCCTATTTATTGTTAATGAGGCTGCATATGTCTTGAATCAATTCATGAGGTATGTTTGCAACTAAGGCTTCCTGGTCCAGCTCATAACTATGCTAGCCCCTGTCCTGTGCAAATGGCCAAGAACTCCCTTTTTTGTCATTCTGTTATCCTATTTTACATCATTGTAAGGCTTTAGACTTTTATCATTCCATTACAGATGGCAGTTACAGATAGCTTTTGTGTATAGCATCTCCTGTTAGATGCATGAATGTATATGTATTGAGTATTACTGGTACTTTTTATGTTCATAGGTATGTATTAGACTAGCTGCCCTTGTGAGTCATTTTAGCTCTACCCAATTTCCCCAAAGGTGAAAATCAAACCCTGTACCTTGTGTCTGTAAGGTAAACACCTTAACCATTATGCCAATCATTATGTGTGTGGGGCATGTAGATGTATGCACATAGCTATAACCACTATGAATGGTACAGCTGTAGCTGATGTGTGTTTTACCTCATTGCATTATTTATAAGATTATCTGTTTCATACAGACAAGCCAGCATTTATGGTATATTTCTGCTGGCTCTTCTCTTTTATATCTGGGCATTTTTATTTGTTTAGCTAAGCATTTTTCTTATATCCCAATCTATCTTGACTTCTGTGATACTTATTTTTAAAGGAAAACTCCACCTTAGAAGTCAAAAAAACATATTTTTCATTGTATTTTTGTTTTCAGGGCTATTTTATTGCCTCAAAATCACTCCAAGTGCTTCTTTTACAATTTGAATGTGTTTCTCTCAAAATGGCAGATGATGGGGCCTACCTTGATAGCAATTATCTTGTTTTCTTGCTTTCATTCCTTCTTGCCAGAATACATTTCAGTCCTCTTTATATTACTCATGCTAGACATAAGGAAGCTGTGTTATTTTCTCATGCCATTGAGATAGAATGGCTGGACTGTGAAGCACTGTCATCTAAACACCTTCTGAAACAGAGTTACTTCTGTGTTTCCCTGACTCAGCCTCATTTATGTGTCTATCAGAGCTTCCTATATGCTATAAGTAGCTGTTAGCTACTTCCAGCAAAAGAAAGTAGGTAAATAGCAGGCTTTTGTAATGGGATTTTTTTGTAGTTCTAGAAGAAATGACAGACCTTCTCCCACACTCTCATGCTGAGGTGTGAAAACTTTCACTGTAGTAAATGATCCTTGCTGTACATTTACAAATGACAAGTAGTAGTACATCAAACTAAGTATGTCTGCTACTTCCCAATGCCTTCAGTTGGAAGTTTTTTCTCTCTGTCATGAATGATGCAGAATTAAAATGTGCTTTACTAGTTTTTTATTTCTGTTATGTTCGCACTCCTTTTTTTCTATTTCATATTTATTTATACTTTGGTAACCAGGAAAGTAATCTGGTCCCAGGACTCTTTTCAGCCACCACTTGGGCTAAATTGGCAATGATAATAACAAGTATTAAATGCATTTAGCAATACAAAGAAAACAAGTACTGACATAAAGACATTGACCAAGATTGCATGTGCAACACATAGCCATTGTGCTGACAGTGACCAAATAAAACATTAAGCAACATTTACTATAATGTATACATTAATAATGCTTAACTCTACTATATTGTTTATTATAAATAACTAATTGTATGCATCCCCATTGCACACACACACACACACACACACACATATATATATATATATATATATATATATAAAATGTGTATAAAGTACGTGTAGAAAAACATGAGTGTGTGTGTGTCTCTGTGTGTAAAATGGAGAACTAGATTATATGCCTGTTTGTGTGTATTTCATGTCCTTTCAACAAAAAACAATCAAAATGGAATTTTTTTGTAACTGTTTATGTGTGTATCTATACACACACATACACACATATATATATGTATGTGTGTATAAAAATGTATGTAGCATGCAGAATACTATATGCGGGATGCAGTACTGTGTTTACATGCAAGTCTGACTCTGTGTGTATGTATGTGTGTGTGCTTGTGTGTATTTAAACACAGTTAAGTACTTCTGTTTTCCTTTTCTTAATGTTTTTAATGCAAATGCGCATAGTAAACTTACATTAAAGTAAATTCAGCTGTATATTATGGTTGCTGTCAATGGTCACATTTCTTTTGTGGACTACAAAATGCTCATGCACTCTTAACAATGTAAGGACTGACTCAAAGTCATTGGGAATCTCTTATCATGAATCTGCATGTACCAGGTATGCATCCCCACCCCACCCAGGAAGGATGTCACAAAAAAAAGCATAAAAGGCCTTTTATGAGCAGTATCAGTGAACCTAGCTGATAGGGTTGCCACCTGTCTCTCTTTCTGCAGTTCTGCCCTGTCTGTGTGTGTGGGGGGGATTTGAAAATGGTAAATGTGTTGGTACTTTACAAGAAAAAATATTTTTTGACTTTTCTTTAAATGTCACAGAAATCTTTGATACTACATTTAAGTTATCTTAATATATAAACTATTATAAATAACCAACATTTAAAGATTAACATTTTAATACTGTGTTACTGCTTATGTAAATTTGTCAGAAGAGATGACAATTGCATTTAAACCCCTGACTGATCTAATTGCTTTGTTTTGCTATGAAAGGAGGCTGTTAAGTTTTCCTCCTCTCTGCTATAAAAACAGTGGAAAACAGTTCCACGGATTTCTGTCTTTTTTATCAGTTGCTTTGTTCATGACATTAACAGGATTAATTGCCCATCTAAGAGTGACAGGAGTACCTGACAGGGTAAACTACAGATTTAACTGTGTCTATGATATCTCATGCAGGTGGAGATGAATTTCTCTGCAAAGTATATGAGAAGTTGTACTTAAAAAAAAAGTAGGTGGGCTTTCCCTTCCTTTGACTCCAGTGCAAGGAAATAAAAGTGTTTAAAAGTACAATCACGTTTCTGGTACCTACAGAATGCTGGAACCATATTGTAGGGAGAAAAGAAACCTAAGGATTGAGTTAAACTGTAGGAGAGAGAAGTTTTTCTTTAATGCCAAGACCTGTTACCACCTCTTTATAGCAATGGTCCATGCAAGCCAAATGCACATCAGCTCATAATCACATATAATGCCTTTGTACAACTCATTGCTCTATGACATGTGCTGTGCAGCATTCCCAGTCACTTGTACTGGTCCTTGCTCTATAACATTTGGTTCCCCAGGATCAATGCACTGCTCAGTTTAGTTGTAGTTTGTTATCTTAAACTCTGGCAACTTATCGCATTTTACAAGATGTTTCAGTAACCATTACATCTGACTGTGCTAGGCTTGTGTTACAGTGAAGAGCATGTGCTGTATCTCTGAAACTCATCCTTTTTTCTTTGTGATGAAGGAAGGTACTGCCAGCACAGCTAGCTGGAATTTTGTAAATAATTATATGTCATTTGTGAATATCAAATTAATTTATACAAGATGCTTGTGTTACAAATGTATTAGAACTGTATGTCATGTGTATATTAAACTGCTCTGTACAGATGTTTGTGTTGAAAAGGTATTTGTAAAGTGCTTGTGCTTAAAATGTATCCACAGTGTGCCCTGCTGGAAGAGAACAGAAATGTACATGCACTATTGTAACTGTTTAAATGTATATGTTAACAGAGAAAACTGGATGGTTAACCTCAGTCCAGCAAACTTTAGAAAAATATCTGAAATTAAATTGCTTTATAGCCTAGGCCATAAAGATGCATCAATGCAGTTAGAGGCACAAAGTCTGTACGAGGAAGCTTTCTGTATTGTCTTTGAGGTGAACCAGTTCCTACTTTGGAAGCATAAAAGAATACATTTGTTTTTTGACTTCCAGCACCTGTCAAAGATCTGAGCAAAAGCCATTCTCTATGTATTTTTATAGGTAGATGCTAAGTACTGCCGGCTTCAGCAATGGGGGGGAGGGGGGGTTGCCGGGGAATTAGAATGTAGATAACCAGAAATTATGTCATTCTGCAAGGTATCCCAGCAGTAATAATTTAGATATTATTCTGAGAAGTCTCTTAGTGAGACAGAGTAGTCTGCATTCTGTCTTGGACCTGACAACAACAACAAGAACCATTCACCACACCTGCCTTGCTCTATTAGCAAGTTTTTAGGGTGTAGTAATTCTCTTAGATACAGTCAGGAATATAATGAAGCTTAGTTTAGATATTATTTTTCTTTATTTATCTGAGCCTGTAATGCAATGTTGTTTTAAATATTTCCAGTGATGCCACTGTGAATATATACTTAGTACTTTCTTGTTCTGTTATAATTATTAAATGTATTTAAACTTTTCATTGTGGCTGATCTGTGAATAGATATTTAAGCTTTCAGAGTACTTGCATATTTATCTGGTGATACCGTGTGGTGCCCTCCTAACAGCCTTTTGGTCAAACTACCATTTGTATTAATATTAATATTACACAGTAAAATTGGTCACCCTTTGTTAAGGGCCCTAAAGTAGCTGATAAGGAGTGACTGGTGGCAGTGGAAACTACCTTATACTCTGGGGAGAAGGGGGCATAGCTAGTAAATCTGTGCCAGCCTTTCCCAGGTGTGTGTGTGTGTGTGTGTGTGTGTGTGTGTGTGTGTGTGTGTGTGTGTGTGTGTGTGTGTGTGTGTGTGTGTGTGTATGTGTATATGTGTGTGTGTTTGAATCAAATCTCAAAGAGTGTGTGTGTCAGCTACTTGGGCAGGGACACAAAGCACTTGTTGGACAGAGAGGGTGCTGGAGGTCTTGGCTTGGTCACTCAGCTGAGATCTCATCTCTATAGCTGTGCCAGTGGGGAGTTTTACTGGGGCTCTGGAGGAAGAGTGAGAAACTAGACCAAGACTGACTGTGGTCTCAGTGTACTCTTAAGGAAAATTGCACTTGATACTGAGAACTACATCTGGAAATAGTGTGTGTGTGTGTGTGTGTGTGTGTGTGTGTGTGTGTGTGTGTGTGTGTGTGTGTGTGTGTGTGTGTGTGCACTTATTATCCTCCCAGTGAACGTCTCCCCACAGATGCCAGTAGTGAGGATTGAGGCTCATTGATTACTGGTCCAGTGGAGGGTCATCACATTCTTCTTATGTTTTTTTTTTCCCCATAATTGCTTTATGTTACTTGCAGTGGTGGCTGGTGACTTCAAATCAAAGGGGGGAGGGGGCTGCAGGAGACAGCTGAATGGGTGGGGCCAACAGGAATGGGTGTGACCAACAAGAAAGGGGTAGAGCTATGTTCAAAACCACAAAAACTGGGACTTTAATTAAATACACTGCCCTGGGTGCCAAATCGTCATTATGAGAGTCCAATCAAGACAAATTGAAGTGGAGAAGAAAAAAATATTTCAATGCATTGGCTACATATCAGCTTATTTAATATCTAGATGGAAAGAAAAAGTTGTGAGGCATGAAGAAATAAATTACTTTTTAAATACATTACTGGAATGCCAGTCAAAATCAAGTATAAAAAACAAGCAGCACTCAACTCAAACCACTTCTCCTTGCACTGCAGTTCTAATTATAATTTATATTCAGCTTTATAAAAGTACGAAGTAACATTCTGAAAGTAGCAATCTCTGTGATACTCCACTTGTAAAAATGTTTCTTATCCAAAAAAGACCTGCTGCCTGACAACAACTATTTGCTTGTTTCATGGGGAAAACATGATCAAAGTAAAAAATGAACAGCAAACAAGAAACAAGCTCAAGATAAATTGCTTAAAGGATTACTGCACAGGTTATGGATCACACATGCTAGATCGGTATTCTGTTTAATTTACGGGTAAAGCTTGCAAAGATGACTGCAAGTCTCCAACAAATGTAATGCGCTTCTGAAAATACTATAATCCTGTCCTTTATTACAAATACTGTCATATGCATTTCAATACCTAAGACTTATACGTTATCTAGTTATGTAAATATTCTCTTCATGGCAACAACAAAGGCTTTCAATGTTGGTAATTCTTTAACACTATGCTTATTAAAGCTTACTTACATCTTACAATCTCAGACAAGCTTACCTGATGGTCATTAAAGCATTGCTACTTAAACACAGAGCAACAGGCACTGCAACAACATGCATTTTCTGAGTAATAAGAAGCATAAATCAACAGTATAAAAATATGACAGAAAACCAGAACATTCTGTAAAATCAAGGATAGGTGAAAAGCCACTATAGTACTTGTGTCTACCTTGGATACTCTGCACACTTGCACTGCATAACTGCTCCCTGCCTTGCTTGGACACATCCAGAGTCACTACATGGGGGAGTTAGGGTACAACAAGTATGTCACAATTTGAAATGTCTCTGGCTGACGGTGATGGCCCTGATGCATTTGTCATACCTCTCAACCTCAGAAGAAGAAATCTGGACAAACTCACAAACAGAAGTGGGACAAAGGCCCAAAAATAAGGACAAATTTTAAATATTGCTGCTATAAACTTACAAAGATAATATAATAGTAGGTCTTGCATTAGCAAGAATTTTCTGTAGGGTATGAAATCTGAAACTCAACTGTCATTATTTTCTAACTTCAATCTTTAATGATTTGCCACTAATTTGCCAGAAAACCACAATTTTATGAAAAACGGACCAAAAATGTGAAGCAAAAATATAAAATAACCACACAATGCAGCTGGGAACCTGTAAAGAAGGGACACTTTTTTTTTTACTCAGATAATTTTTATTTTAGATATGAAATAAACAACAAATGAATACTTAATGCAATGTACTATCATACTACATGCGTGAATGGGTGTACCTTCATTGAAGGTTGTGCGTCAGGGCTGGCAACTCGGTACGTAAAAATCTACTGCCAATCATTAGCGGACCGGAGTTCCGCTGTGGCGACCCCTAACCGGGAAAAGCCGAAAGATGCAACAACTATCATACTACGGAATAAATTAACTATATACAAATTTACATTCAGCCTGATATATGAAAAATGAATGATAAGTTATACAGAAATAGATAAATTAATCTTAAGAAGTAATTATTTCAAGAGGAGGTTAGATCCATATGTAAAGTGTCGACCAATGTTAAAACTTTTTTCTAAGGATTATTAGATAGTGGCATAGGAATCATTCTTAATTCCTTGGTTTTAACTTCCATTAAGGCTGTCCTCTTCAATAAACACAGAAAATTCTATCTGCTAGGTACTATGGTAGAATTCCATCTCTTTGTTAAGCATTTCCTAGCAATAGCTAGTATTGTCCAAAGTAAATAGAGGTTAGTTCTATTTAAAATAAAACCTTCAGTCATATTCAGTAATATTAAAGCTTTGGTCATAACAAAATTATCTATATAAGTCACCTGCATAAAATTATTAACATTTTCCCAAAAGGGTTTGATTTTTATACATTCGTAGAAAATTTGAGACCAAGCAGCTTTATCAATCTGTTGACATCTCCAACAAACCCCATTACTAGAAGGACTGATTTTTGAAACTTTATCAGGAGTTAAGAAGGATCTATGAGGGACACTTTTTTAATATTAACACTATTAAGTTGAGCAGCTGACAAAATAAAAGATTATTCATGCATGTCTGAAATAAAAGTAATCTATAACTCTGATCATTACGATTATTTCCTAATTGTAAACCCTCCACATCTTCTTCCAAAATTGCCATTTTGTGGAGGGATTATTAGGGGGAGAGCAACATCTTGAGCCAAAATTAGGGACAGTTGAGAGGTCTGGATATACCTAATTCTATAAAGTGATTTATTTGCCCATACCTCTCAACCTCTTAATGCAGGAAATCTGGACAAGGCCAAAGATATTGGAGGAACATACAAACAGTACTAAAAATTACTCTTGTATAAATGTAAGACAATTGATAGAACTGGTCTTGCTTTAGCATGCATTTTCTAAAGGGTATGACGTCTGAAACTCAGTGTATGTCATTATTTAGTAATTTCATTCCTAAATGATTTGCCAGAAAACCAAAAATTTTATGAGGAACAAACCAAAAATAAGAAAACAAAAATGCATTCATTCTGTGAAAATCTGGAGAGTTTAGAGGTATAGTTCAGCTGGGGCTGTCTTTGAGTTTGCCGCCCTTCCCCTTCACAAAATAATGGTTGAATGGCACCTCCACTCTTCAGCCATTACAATGTCCCATTATTTGGCTATTTTGCCCCATTTACCATAAACACTGTAATGTGCATACTGCTTTACTTCTACAATGATTTGGATTTCATTTAAAAGTTTTATTTTACATTTTACAACACAAACACTAATAGACATCTGCTAAACAAAGCAATGCTGTCTCACAATGAAAATATACTTAGCTTTAAAATGTATCTGCCCTTGAAACTCACATTCATTCAAACAGCATTGAAACCCACATTCAAAGAAAATACATCTAGCCAGTGGCAGATAAATATTAACTTTGGGCTGTTTTCAAATCCTACGCCCCTTGCACATGAAACATACATTTGTTCTTTGAAACACCTTCCTGATTGTATTAAATAATATTCCTTGTATAATACAGTACATTTGTTAGAGGGCACCCAAACATATTCAGTGAATTAAATTCTCACCATAGCTATCAACCTCTTAGCACAAATCACCTGGACAAAGCCAATAATGAGGGAATACAGCCCCCAAACATATTCAGTGAATTCAGTTCTCACCATAGCTATCAACCTCTTAGCACAAAACATCTGGACAAAGCCAATAATGGGGTTATACAGCCCTCAAACATATTTAGTGAACTCAGTTCTCACCATAGCTCTCAACCTCTTAGCACAAAACACCTGGACAAAGCCAATAATGGGGGAATACAGCCCCAAAATAGGGACAAAGATCTTATAAACTTAGAAAATTACAGAAACACTACCACTGCAAAGCTGGCTCAGATGGTTCTAGGCCATAAAGAGTCACAAAATACCACAAAGAAAAATCAAGTAAAAACTTATTTTATTTGTAATACAAAAGGAATAAGTGTTTTCATCCTGCTTAACAGAACTTCATCAGATTCAACAATAAAATAGCATTGCAAGTGCTTATATAGATGTAAAAATGAGGTCATAGGAAGTGATGTATTAATTAAGAACTCTAACTACTTAAAGAAATAGGTACATTACAACATAAATAACTTGTACCAAAGTAGTATAATAAAAAAACATTTTTCAGTAAAATAAAAAACAAATTGAAATACATGTGAAAAATGTGTTTAAAAAGATGTGTATTTAAAAATGATATCCACTAAAACGTGCTGTATGAAGTATTTCATTATTTTCTATCAGTCAGACTCTAAGTTCTAAAATAGGCTTGAGGGGGATGCAATTGTTAATACCTGGGGGGGTTACTGGCATTAAGCCTCAACTGCCAGACCACGTTCTTCTCTCCTAAAAAGAAGTCAGTGTTACCACCCCTAGGATTAACAAATACTTTTTCTAGAATAGCAAATTTAAAGGTGTGACAAGTTTTGTTATTCATCAAGTGCCTATATAAGGCACTATTTGTATTCTTCTTCCTTATGTTATACATATGCTCATAGATTCTATTCTTTAAAGGTATTTCAGTTTTCCCGACATAAAATGCCGGGCATGTGGGACACAAGGCTAAATATACAACATTATGTGTATTACAGTTCCCTTTCTGAAACTTAATTTGGTCCTATTTATGTTAGCCAACTGTACATCCAAATTCTCACAAATAAACCCACACTGGTTACATGAACCACATTCTCTTGTACCTTGGGGGCCTCTCTTTGAACTGAGTGGTTTAAAATTCTCAAAACTACTCTTGAGATTAACTCCTGTCTTATACACAAACGTCGGTGAAGTTCCTAATAAATTGTAAATGTCCCCATTACCCCTAAGGACATTCACATTTTTTGATACCACTTCATTAATCACCGATGAGTAAGGACTGAACTTGAGCACCATAGCTCTAGAATGCACACTTTCATTCAAATTTTCACCCCCAGATCTCAGTCCAACCCCCAACAGTGGTTTATACTTACCCCCATTGTGATAAAACATAGCAAACAGCCTCATCCACTAAATGGGGTGGATATCCTCTTTCTAGAAACATATTCCCCACAACTTTAATTCATCGACAACATCAGTATACTCAGATGTCATTCTCACCACCCTAATATATTAGCCTTTAAGTCTGCTCTTTTTCTGTGACATAGGGTGGCAACTGTTATACTCTAAGTAGGAATTGCTAAAAGTGGGTTTGTGATAGATGTTAGATTTAAACCCATTCTCTGTGTGGGATATGTAAATGTCCAGATAGGATATACCTTTCTCACTATATGAGTGGGTGAACTTAAAGTAAGGGCAAACACTGTTCAAATATACTACAACATTTTCAACTTCCTTTTTATCTCCTTTCCATAAAACAAACAAATCGTCCAAAAATCAGACATAAAGTTTCAGTTCATAGGTTCATAGGTAGGTACTAGGCTATTGGCCCTAGGGCCTATATAAGCCTAGCCAAAAAGGTACCCTGGCTTTCGCCACCCAAGAAAATTGTTTACCTGTGCCCCTGTCGAGCAGATCCATAGAAGTGATCCCCGGGGTGAATTTCCTATTTCTCATCCAATCATCAAGATTTTTCTTGAAGAGTGCTAATGAGGAGCTCTGTTTGATATAGATAGGTAGTCTGTTCCAGAGTATGGGAAGTCTCTGGGACAAGAATCTATCCCTCCAGCATGTTCTGTTTATTTTGGAGACAAGGTTTAGGTCTCTACAGCATGTAGCTCAAAGGGATTGGGATTTCTTTAAGTGGAGCATGTCCAACAGCTCTGGGTTTGACATAGCTTTGTACGTTAGGCAGAGATCGCCTCTGAGTAGGCGATATGCGACGGAGTAAAGCTGGAGTTTTTTGAGATGGTCTTCGTAGGGCCTCTGTTTGAGGCCAGTAATAATCTTTGTGAGGTATTTCTGTGGCCTTTCCAGTTGTTGTAGATGTCTTGTGAGGTACATACCAAAAGGGGCGTTGTACTCTATAATGGGTCTAATGAGTGATGAGTAGAGGGGAAGAATGACTTCTTTTTTTCTGGATGAGAAATCTTTTGTGATGAGGTGTGCCATGTAGAAGGATTTCCTGACCACTGTGGCGATATGATTATCAAAGGAGAGACTACTGTCCACCTGTGTCCCAAGGTCTCTTATCACACTTTCGGTGTTAAGTAGATTACCACCTATGTGGTAATTCATGGGTACAGAGTTTTTACCAAAGAGGATGACAATGCACTTTTTGGCATTGAGCTTCAGGCCATGGGTTTGACACCAGGCATCTGTCTCAGTGAGGCCCTTTTGTAGGATGTCCACATCGTTAGGAGTTTTGATTATGACTCCTAGTTTGCAGTCATCTGCAAACTTCGTTAGCCAAAGACCTTCTTTGTTAACCTGTACTTCAGAGAAGTAGATACCAAACAGGAGAGGACCCAGGACTGAACCCTGTGGTCCTCCACTTGTCACTGGTCTAAAGTCGGATTTGGAGTCTGCTACTTTCACAGTGTGGTTTCTGTCCATGAGCCAGTTGGCAACCCATCTTGTGACATAGGGATTTATACATAGTTTAGTGCATTTATCTATAATTCCAGAGTGGGAGATGGTGTCAAAAGCCTTGGTGAGATCTAGATAGGCTGTATGAACCACCTTACCCTCATCTATGGCTTTGTTGACTGTTTCAATGAAGTCTATCAGGTTTAGGAGACATGATCTGCCTTTTACAAACCCAAACTTTGTCTTTGTATATGAGTTCCACGATGATAACTTCCATGGCCTTGCAGACCAGGCTCGTCAGACTAATGGGACGGTAGTTCCCGTAGTCCGTCATGGCTCCCCCTTTGTGGAGTGGGATACCCATCATGGTGCGCCATTCAGTGGGCACAAAGCCTGAGCTGAGGCTATAAGTGAACATGGTACTTAGGTGGGGGCCAGTTCATTCTGTAGTTCATGTAGAACGCAGCCTGGGATATTGTCAGGTCCCATAGATGCTGTGTTCTTGGCTTTGGAGAGTGTGGTTTTTACCTGTGCAGCCATGATTACAGGAACTTTGCATTCTTCCGGTATAGAGATGGGCCCTCTAGGGGGTGAGAGGGGGGTAAAGCTAGCACTGAACCTATCTGCCAGGATGTTGGCAATATCAGTTGGTTCTGTATATTTAGTGCCATTGTGCTGTAACTCAGAGCAGATCTGAATGTTGCCATTGAGATTCTTGACATAGCTCTAGAATGCTTTGTGGTTGTCTTTAGAGTCAGTGGAGATTTTGTTTTCGTAACTAGCTTTGGAGGATTTGGTGAGGGATCTCACCTTTTTACTCAGGCTGACCAGGAAGTTCTTCCAGTCATGATATTTTACTCTTTTTTGCAGCAGTTTCTTTCTTCTGTTGTAGAGTTTGTTTATGTCAGAGGACCACCAAATTGGCTTCCTTTTTTTGGAGGATAGCATCTTGGTTCTATTAGGGATAGTATGATCCATGCACTCGTGTAAGTGCTTATAAAGTGCATTTGTGTAGGATTCAGCAGTCGTACCACTATTGTCCGTCTGCATAGGTGTCATGAAGTTTGCCACTTCTGTCTTAAGAAGTGTGAAGTTGGCTTTGGAAAAGTTTTTTATGGTGGTTTCCCTAATGGGGGGTGAGGACGGGATGTGGATGTCTAGGGTGATTAGCTTGTGGTCGGATCTGACCAACGAGGTATTGACCTCTGGTGTGGAACACTGGTCACCCATGTTGGTAATGACCAAGTCTAGGATATTGCTGCCCCTGGTGGGGGTGTGAATAAGTTGGAATTTATGAATTCCAGAAAACAGTGAGCAAAAGAGTTGGTACATGAGTAGTTTTCCCAGTTAATGGTGGAGTAGTTGAAATCACCCATTATTAGGGTGTTGGGCTGTACCCTAATATTTTCCAGTGTATAAAGAAATGAGGAGTGGGAATCTTGTTGCATGGTGGGGGGTCTGTAGCAAGCTACAATTTGGATTGGGGTCTTGCCCAGATTTAGTTGCACTTGGATAATCTCGGATGCATTATGCTGTGCAACTAGCCTGGAGGTGTGGATATCCTTAATTAATATGGATACGCCTCTGCCTTTAGTGCTTCGGTCCAGGTTAGGTGCCCGAAAGGTGTGGTATGAATTATAGCCTGGTAATGCACAGTTGCTGTCTGGAGCTTTGAACCAGGTCTCTGTCAGTGCACAGATGTCGATGTTCTCCATTTTAAGGAGTGCCTCGAGTGAGTGCATTTTGAGGTTTAGACCTCTAGCATTGAGTAGCATTACCCTCAGATTTTGCTTGCTTGTACCTGTTACAGTGGTGAATTTGTCATTTGAACCTTGCCTAAAAAAGGCACTATAGGGGTGGCAAGAGCCTTAGCCAGTATCCGGAATCCCAAGGGTGACAGGTGCAGGCCATGTCTGGCAAAGCATCGTGGTCTGTCGATCATGTCATCTCAGGCAGACAAATACTAGATCCCCTTAGAATGACACCAGAAGCTTAGCCAATTGTTGAAGTCAATCATTTTGTCCTTGTACTGTGGTATCATTGTGGGTGATGGCAGGATGCTTCTCAGGGCTAGGGTCATACCTGCCTGGGCTACAAGATTGGACAGCTCCTCCATATCTCTTTTCATGTAGTCCTAGGAGGTACATCTCATTTCATTCACACCAACATGGACGATGACAGAGTAATCTTTGTACTTATTGTGGAGTGATCTGAATGCATGCATTATGTGGCGGATCTTTGCACCCGACAGGCAGCTGACAGTAACTTTCTCCTAGTTTATCCTAGTGAGTGGAACATCAGTGTGCCTGACTATAGAGTCCCTATGACTAGAGTGTTGGGTACGTTGTTATGCCTTATGGGCTGTGGTTGAGTGGCACACTGAGTTTGTGGGCTATGTGTCATTTGGGTTGTGTTGGGGGTGGAGTTTATTTGCATTTCTGCTTTGGAGGTCCCTGTTGCTTGGGCAGGTTTTTATTGAGACCCTCTGTGAATGTAGGTTTGTGTTTTGTGTTTCTATGTGTGTGTTTTGGTGGTGTAGGTTTTGAGGGACTATGTGATGAGTGTGGTGTGGTGCAAGTGTTTACCTTCTCCTCTTGACTGTCTAGTCCAGTCATGGGTGAAGAGAGCTCTGCTTCCAGTTTGGCTATATAAGTACATCTCTCACAGGTTGTAGTGTTCGGTGGTAGGAGGAGATGGTTGGCTGTGTACATGAAGCGATTGCTGCATTGCCCCTAGATGCCCAGATTCATCAGGTAGACAGGAGAAAACACTGGGAGCTGACCCTTAGACATGCCTGGATAGGTGCTTATTTATTAAGTACTAAAAACTGCTTTCCTCTTGACAAGTGAGGAAAGTTGAGTGCTGTAGTAATTTGTAGCTTATTTAGTGCTTACAACAAGTTCTGAACAAGAGCTGAGCTCAAAGAAACAGATCTGAGTACTTAAACTAAAAAAACTGGCTATTTCTAAGAAACAAAATTAAGCTAGATGGCTTCCCTCCAACAAAGAAAGGCTTGGGGGCTCAGAAGCTTACAAATAGTCCTGGATACAGCAAATCTGTATGTGGACTAGACTTCTTACAGGAAAGGCAGGAAATAAGCTTAGAAATATTTTTTCCTTCCCAAATTCTCTCTTTGTACACAGTAGGAGTGCCTGAATTCAGAATATGATCTCACTGCACTCAGTTGAGTGAGCAAATGAGATGGGCCCAGAAGGAGTATCCAAATACAAATTTACAAGAGGGGTGTACAATTTCAAAGCCACCAAGATTAACACCAAAACAAGAATGTAGCGACACAGAGGCACAATTTTCAGTTCAATTAATATTCAGTGAGAAACAAAAATAAATAAAATGCAGTACTATATGAAAAAGTGCAGATAACAGTGTACTTAAATTCGCTTATACGTCCAGTTGATTGTAGGTAGATCTTAGCCGGCCAAAGCTGAAGTATTTAGTTTACTTGAAAAAGGACTGTTAAATGCATATCTGTGTTCCTACTCAGTTAAAACAAGATTTGCAAATATGGGGGCACAAGATGCCTCCATAGCAACACCTTTGATTTGCTTGAAATGCTCCTCCTCGAAATAGATGAAATTATTATCTAGGATGATAGTCATAAATTCCAGTAACATTTGAATCTTGTCACTGTCCAATGTAGAATATTTGACCATAGATTCATGGGAAAGTTCAAATCCTGCATCCTTAGGTATGGAATTAAACAAGTCAACCACATCAATGGCTAAAAATAATAAATCCTTCTCCCAAAGTTCACATTTAATTCTACCTAAAAAATCCCAGGAGTCTTTTAAAAGGTAATGAATGTTGTTGTAGGAATGCTTAAGCTAATTATCTATAATGACTCTAAAGGGAAATGTTTTAGACTTACTCCCTGCAGCTATTTGTTGAAAAGGGGGTTGTGTCACATTTTTTTGTGAACTTTGGGAATACCAAAGATAGAAGCTAGTAGGGGGTTCTTAACTTTAAAGAAATTGTATGTATCCATAGTAATCCTCTGATCTAGCAAGTATTCTTCCAACTCCAAATCTATACATCTGTACGCTATATGTATCTCATTTAGTGATTTAAGCTGATATACTTCCAAATTATTTAAAATGTTGTACAGCTTATTTAAGTAGTCCATTTGGTTGTACAGCAAAATACCCCCTCCCTTGTTGGGTTTCATAACCATTATATCTGTGTCTTGACTTAATTTCTGAAAAATCTCCCTTTCAGATTTACTCAAGTTGTATACCTTTCTCTTTTTTTTCCTTTTATAGCTTCATAAGCCTTGTATATGTCCTATGTGACTAACTTGTCAAAAGTTTGTAAAGAAGGGTGTAAGGGAGTCTTGTATGTGCTCTTTTTCTTAATAGTAGATGCCTGAATTTGCTGGACCTTATCTTTAAATTGAATGGCCAAGTTTTGTTTTCTAATAAAAAGTTTCATCTCAGTCAGTATGTCTACTAAATCAAAATATGTAGTAGGTATATATTTCAGCCCTTTAGATAACAGGGAGAAATAATCATTTGTCACTTCACAACCAGTGTGGTTGAAAATATTAAAATTTTTGTAGCTATAAACTACCTCATTTGTGATTAAAATCTCACCTTGCTCTTGTTGTAATATGCTCGATGTACTCCCCCTTGATACTTGGACCGGCCCGCTCCCTGACCTAAGTCCCGCCCCCCCAAAAATTTTGTGGGGTATGGACATAATTATATCATTCCCTTTGAGAATACAAGTCTAAAATGTCCAGATTGCCTATGGTCATTAATGTTCTCTTCCCTACCACTAGCATTCTCCATTTTATATTCTTTCCATAATATGTAGGCTTTCTTTCTACTATTCTGGGAAATGTCCCTTTCAATTTTCTTCTCTTTTCTCTTAAATAAGGTACCACTGTATTTATTAACAATACTAAATTGCTTTTGATAAAACTGTTTCCATTTATCAAATATTAAGTCTTGGGTGATATCAACATTTAAAAGCTCAACTTCTGATAATAGTCTTCTTAACTTAGCATCATTGTGTTTAATTAATAAACACATGTAGTCAAATCCAAAACTGTCAAATAATGAGTTAAATTCATTCATTATTTCTTCATTTAACTCTAAATCCATAGGTTCCTTAAAAATTCTAATTCCTTTTGGTATAATCGTAAATTCAATACATGTATTAAAATATGCATTATCTATCTGTAACCGTTTAATATGCCCAAGTGTTTTCTCCATGTGTAAAATCTTTTCCTTTAAAGAAGGAAAAGCAGTTTGATTGTCAACATCAGTTGGTAAACAGTTCTTATGCATAAATGCAGAGTCTCTGTTTTTCCCAAACGTAAATTCTGACATTAGAATGTTATTAAAGTCATTGTTTAAGGTACATAAGTCTCTAGCAGAATGCACACTGCCATTATTAGCTGTAATATGTACCTGAATGTCCCTGGTACCTGTTGGTGCTGCATTACCAGAAACTGCTGCATAAGTACACTTTTGAACAGTCCTTTTAGGCTTAGCTCCACAACGAAGGTACTCCTCCTCGTTCTGTTGCCCTCGACCCTCAGAAGAGTTGGAAAACCTCTTAAAATGTGAAACAACACTGTCTAATGATGCCTGAGGCTGGGGAAGGCTGCCATTACTCTCTCACATTTAATTTCACTTTGTTCCTCCTCCTGGTGATGTCACACACAAAGGGGAAGATGTATTCTGCTTTTGTATTTGGCTCATAAGCTCTCTGAGCCTAGTTAACTCACCCTTAACAAATGTATTTCAACATGCAATTGTTAATATATGTTTTTCTTTTATTGAAAAATTATTTTTTATTATACTACTTTGGTACAAGTTAGTTATGTTGTAATGTACCTATTTCTTAAAGTACTAATTTTTACATCTATATAAGCACTTGCAATGCTATTTTATTGTTGAATCTGATGAAGTCTTGTTAAGCAGGATGAAAGCGCTTATTCCTTTTGTATTACAAATAAAATAAGTTTTTACTTGATTTTTCTTTGTGGTATTTTGGGAGTCTTTATGGCCTGGGACCATCTGAGCCAGCTTTGCAGTGGTAGCGTTTGTGCATTTGTTGCCTTAACTACTGCACTCAGAAATTTTGACTTAAACTTAGAAAATTGCTAAAATAAAAGGTTTTGTGTTACCATGTACTTTCTGAAGAATATGAAGTCTGAAATTCAAATGCCTGTCATTATTTAGTGAATTCAAAATCCAGAAAACCACAGATTTTTATGAGGAAAAGAAGAGAACAAAAATATGAGGCAAAATCTGAACAGTTTTCACAAGTGGTGGTGGGTAGGGAATTGAGGCTGTTGTTACTTGCACCCAAGGTACAGAGTTTGAGCCTGATTTACTATCTCTAGCCACCAGGTATATGTAACTGGGGCATTTAACTCAGACACTCACACACACACACACACACACACACACACACACACACACACACACACACACACACACACACACACACACAGTACCTGTGTTTGGAATTGCAGCAGCTTCATTCATTCGAAATAATACAAAGTCCCCTCTTCCCATGAGAGCAGCTATCCATACGTGCCTGCAGATGTTGTAGTCTGATCCCCTTCCAGTTTGGGCATCTGTAATCTGATGCCTTCTCTTCATAATCTGGACTGGTTAAACACCAGTCTGGATTCCCGCACGCATGCGTAGAGTTCTGAACTGCAGTCCAGATTCCTGCAGAGTTCCGGGACTCACAGCTATTTATTTCTTTTTTCTTTTATTTTACAGCTGTGGGGGCTGCAGTCCTGCAGTCCAATAGTACGATCTGCCCCTGATTACTTGTAAAGACTTTTTCTGCTCCATTCAAACTACTCACTGAAGTTATTTGATGACTAAAGAGAAAACTGTTAAGATATTTATTTAATTCAGTATGTAATTGTTAATACTGTAATTGCATGTGTCATGTAGATGCATAATTCATCTTATATTCCTAAAATAAGCATAACATTCTCTTAAAATTATAGTTAAATCCATGTGTGTCCAACTATTCAAAAAGTGTGTCTGTCCTCTCACCCCATGTGCTAAGATTTGTTTCTTTTTATTTTTCTTTGCAGAGGCTTACACTTGGCTGTGAGACTGGTTACAAAGCATTGTCTCGGAGTCAGTCCTGAATCTGAAGAATTGAATGTATATTTCTGTGATGTGTCTGCAGACATTTGGCTTTTCAAACATTGAATGATGACATGACAGACAGTGGTTCTGTGGTTATTTCTACTTTGTAGTACTTTGTTCTCCAGTTAAGTTGTTTGCAGGGGTGTCTTCTGTACAGATTCTCCATAGATTCCCTTTGACTGCATGGGTTTCACTGATGCACCAGATTTGACCTAAAGGCATGCTGTAGATTAACTGACAGTAGGTGTATGTGCTATGTGTGAACAATTATGGGTGTGCATCTTGCAATATGATGCCTTGTCCTAGATTAATTTATGTGTACGTTCATTGGTAAGAACTAGGCTAACTGCCCTCACTGGCCATTATAAACCAGCCATGGTCGATAATTATATATTACCCCTAATGAGAATTACTAGGATCATACCATTGATAATCTGACGTACCCATTCACGGGTAAAGCATCTAGGAATGACCTGTGTCCATTAGTAATACAAGGGGGCAGTTCTGGGGAAAGTTTCCTGTTTCCTATCCATAGATCCAAGTTGTGCTTGAATATGGACAGGTATGAACTTTGCTTTATGTGAATGGGGAGTCAGTTCCAGAGCTGCAGTATCCTGTGCGACATATACCTGTCCCTCCAAACCATTCTGTTGATGTTGCAGGATCTCTCTAGCACCCACTGAGTTTCACTATAAACTCTGGCTGCCTGTGACCCCGAACTGGATTAAGTAGGTAATTAGAGAATGAATGAATGGCAAACATCATTGTTATGCATCACCATCTTAAAATACTTCCAAGCTGTGAATTAGCAGTTGCACTTACTTTGAAAGATTTCATACACTGAATGATATGAGCTAATTCTCTGTTACTAGTTTAATCCAACAAACTGATGTAAATGACTTTATATTTTTGAACTGAGGAAATTCTCACAGAGCAGTGCAGTTGATAACTCAGAAATGTTAGTGTACTTGCTATATCATAAGTGTAACTATACTACACCTAGGGATATAACTAATGCAGTATAACCATTTCAGGATTACCATTCTCTCAACCTTGCTGTTCCAAGTTTTCACACAGAGAAGAAAGACAATACTGCACTCCCAGTTTTAAAATTTGGTATAACCCCTCTTCAGTAGACAAAAAATAACATGTTTTTGTATTTAAATGCATTCATTGAAACAGTGAAGCTTGTCAGGAAGCAACTTAAATGTGCCACACTATAAGCACATTTGTAGCCTATGACATTTATAAGGATGTTGCTAACAGGCATGTCCATGTAGCATAAATTTAAGTGCTAAAAAGAATTTTGAAACTTTCTAAATCCATTGTTGTAATGCAGGACATAAGGGGCTGCAAATGGATCTTTAAAAAGTAAATCTTCACTTGTTCCTCTGCTTTTTATATTAAGTTACTTAAAATAAACATCCATAGGTTGTAGGGAATAGCAGACAACTGTTTGTCAACAATTAGTTGGCCAGAAATTGCTTGAGGTATTTCTAGGTAAGGTGGCATTGTGAGCTTTGATTCCATTATACCTTGTTTATTACTTTTAACCTGGTCAGACATAGCAGTGATTGCTTGCAACTGATGTTTTAAGGCGGGGAGACACCAAATAATAGCTGCAAAAGGCACACCTTTGAATTATATTAATGATCAAGTTATTCAGCCACTAGGGACAGTGTAGCTGTGAGTTATGCTTTGTACCTTCTTACATAATCTTAGTGTTGATTAACTAGATTATTAGTACAACTTTTATGCATCCTATTGCTTAATTTTTGTCATATTGTCTCTATAGTACTAAGAGGAAAACAAGCAAGTGGTGAATTAACTTTTTTTTTAAACTTACCATTATTTTAAACCTTTCCCGTAAGTTTACTGCAACCAATACACACACAAATTAAGCACAGCACCATAATCAAAATATTAAGCAGCAAGTAAAAGCACAGTTAAATTTGCAGCATACTCCTGTTTTCCCACCATGCTTCTTTTTTAAGGGACACTGGTCATAATTTCAAGAACTGAGCTTTTTATGCCCCATAATGGTGAAAAGAGGGTCTCTGCTTTCCCTTGATGCTGAAGTACGGTGTGCAAAATATGGTTATGAACAACCCTGTGCCTTTCCAGGTGTAATGTCCACATGAAAATAAAGTGTCTAATATCAATTTATTTTAAACAATTACAAATATATGTATGTTTGTACTATCAATACAACAGTGTGCCACAAAAAGATGTGGCTGAATTCATTCTCAGATGTAGGCAGTTTTGCCTTACAATATAACAAGTAGTGAAGTCAGTTTCAGATAAGAGTTTATCATATAATCTCAATGAGATACCTGACCGTGTGGTTTATGTGGTTTTTACTCATACTCTGTATAGTTCTTTCACTCAGATACAACTTTCTGCCGCTCAGTGTGAGGCAGAGGAAAGCCCCAGTAAGCTACTCCATGAGTCATCACTTCCCTGAGAGGGTACTCTTTGCAATATAAATAATGATCCTCACAAGGAAGAGCGTACAACTGTAAATACATAATGACTACGATCAGAAAAAGCTTTACAAGTAGTAACAGTGAGACTAAGAGCATTTTTTTTACAAAAAATATATTAAAATGCATACATAAAAGCAGAAAACAGTAGTGATCACTCAAAATAACTTAACCAAGTGCAATTTAGAAATCAAATGCATTTAACTTTGCCTGGATGGCACTAGATATAAATAAATCACTTCTGAAACACAGGTTAAGGCTCCAAGCTTTTCTGAGCTCTAGGAAAATGAGTAGCAGGCAATATGTAGTACAGGTGGTTTACTCAAGATCAATACTTGTTTGCTGCCTGGGCAGTTAGTATCATGGAAGTATAGAAAAAATGGTATGGAAGAGTACATGAATAGCTTATACAACAGAAAATAGCAATGAAAGAAGGGAGAGAGGTATTTTGGAAATCAGATTACCATAAGGGGTGGAGGCAAAGACACAGCCTTACAAAACACCACAGCAAAAGGGTGGGAGGGTTAGAAAAAAATTCTAGCAGGCTAGCTAGAAAGGGATCCAATCAAATAAAAACAATATTGGAGGTCTTTCAGAAGCCTTAGCTTAATGTGTTATTGGGGGATGGGGCAAACACAGAATACAACTTTAAGCAGGTAAATAAGCAGAATATAAATCCCTGAAGCAGAAACAATTCTCTTACTCTTGAACCTCTACCATAGTTTAAGGCACCAGACTATGCAGAAATTTACCAGTAACAGTGTTTATGAAAAAATGCAATAATAAATGACTAAGACTCAAAGTCTGGCAGTAGTACACCATCCTGCCACAACTGTGAATTAAACTACAAGACTATGGCTTAGCAGGATTTAAAATACAAACAAATAGCTTTTACAAGTAATTCTACTTGTGGAAATAGAAGTGAAGAATACTGTAGAAACACACTCTTCCCACAAATGCAAATCTGTAAATTAAAATTCAAGACTATTTTATTTATTTATTTTTTTTTAATTTACCCATCTGTTAGTGTGGTAAGTGAAATGGATATCATGGACTTGTTTGAGCTGTAACCCAGACCACAAAAACAAAAATAAATCTAATATGTATAGACAGTTTCGAGAAGCCAATAAATCAATGTGTTTTTTAAATGTATAGGGGGAGACTAATGTGTCTGGAGAAAACCCCCTCAGACTCAAGAAGAACATACAAGTTCCACAAAAACAGTGATCATAGGTCAAGACTGAAGACTGGAGCTATGTGGCAGAAATCATAACCACTAAGCCTATCTGTTGCCTTAGTTAAAAATAGCCACTAGTACTTAATCTGTCTTACAAAATCTCACCCAAGACCTCCTCTTTGGTACAAAGGGATGAAGCCCTGAGTATGCCTCATGTCATCCAGCTATGATAAATACTCCAGCCACTAGACAAGTCAGACAGGTAAGGTTCGAGTGAATGATAGACATTCACTCACTGATCCTAGAAGAAGCAGCAATGCTATCCTCTGTACAACTGCCTCCCAGTTAAGGCTAGATAATGAAGTATATGAAAGTGCTGGCAGTGAGATCTAGCTTACCAAATAAAATGTGTACTATAGCTAGGAGATATGACTGTCACATAAACCCAGGACTGTAAGCATCTAGTGATGCAAACTGTTAAGGGATCGGCAATTAGTGCAACAAAAAGAAATCTTCAGTAAAGTATCAGGGATGATACTACACTGGAGCCACTTGGTAGCTCCCTAATCTGAAGATAACTAGGCCTGATCCTGTGTTGCTCCGCTCCTGGTCAGATGCTTTTCTGGGGGTAAATTGGGACCATGTTTGGTTATCAAAAAAACAGATCCTTGAATGGCTAAATATCAAATGTAAATATCAAATGTAATTTTCTGTTTAGATGTTTTACATTTGATATTTAGCCATTCAAACAGATCCTTGAATGGCTAAATATCAAATGTAAAACATCTAAACAGAAAATTACCAAACACATATAACTTCAAAAATAAATTTATCAAATGGCCATAGTTGGCCAACAACCAGGAGTAACATGATGCATAAGGTAAGTGAAGGAAACCTTTAATATTTGGCCTATTACCCAGTGTAGTGCAGTCTTGGAGTTGGTATATATAGTTAAGGGAGGTGTGGGGGCACAGCCCCCCACATTGGGGAGTGTGGGGGCAAAGCCCCCCACCTTGGTTGGTTGTGTTCGTGATGTTGGCCAACTATGGCCATTCAATGAATGTATTTTCAAAGTTATACTTGTTTGATAATTTTCCGTTTAGATGTTTTATGTTCAATATTTAGCTGTTTGAGGATCTGTTTTTTCGATAGCCGAACACTGACCCAGGTAAACCACACGTTAAGATCAGTAAGATGAACGGAGACCTGTGTTACTCCATGTCACTGTATCATAACACCACTGGGACTAAAGAAAATTTCACACAGCATCAATGAAAAAATATGCACCAGTAGCTTTGCCTTTTAAATGATATGTCCTGCATATGCTCCTTACCAGACTCACAGATTGTTAAGAAGCCGACAAGCAATGTATGCATAATTCTGTCCAGATCCATCCATCCATTAATGTATCCACAACTTCTTTTTCTATTTTCACTTATGGGCTTGTGGTATCACAAACAGATAAAAAACCTTAACTCCTCCAGCAAACTCACGCAGCAACTGGCAGCTGTAGATCCTAAAAACGAGAAACGTACAAACTGTACATAACAAGATGAATGACACCACCTTGACCTCGAAACTGAAAAGTTTATTCACAAATTCATAAAAATCTTAGGGCTTTTGCCTTACTATAGAAGGCACCATCAGAGACAGAAAGCAAGCCTAAATTAGGGCTTATGTAACTTTCAAAATCCATTTAGCCAACCAGAATGCCATAACAATTAACCTGCATTACAGTTAAACAGTGTAAAGAAGACAAACAATATTAAAATAAACAGTAGAAAAATTATATATATATATATATATATATATATATATATATATATATATATATATATATATATATATATACACACAAACACTACCCCTGCAAAGCTGGCTCAGATGGTCCTAGGCCATAAAGACTCCCAAAATACCATGAAGAAAAATCAAGTAAAAACTTATTTTATTTGTAATACAAAAGGAATAAGCGCTTTCATCCTGCTTAATAGGTCTTCATCAGATTCATCAATAAAATAGCATTGCAAGTGCTTATATAGATGTAAAAATGAAATAAAAGGAAGTGCTGTATTCATAGGTTGGTACTAGGCTATCAGACCTAGGGCCTATACAAGCCTACCCATAACAATTCCCTGGCTATTTCTTCCCACACTATTTACTTCCCTGGACCCCTGTCTAGCAGGAAGACTGATGTGATACCCGGGGTGAATTTCCTTTCTCCCATCCAATGGTCAAGGTTCCTTTCGAAGAGGACCAAAGAGGCACTCTGCTTGACATGTATGGGCAATCTATTCCAGAGTCTGGGGAGTATCTGGGTCAGGAACCTATCCCTCCAGCATGTTTTGTTTATTGTGATGACAAAGTTTAGATCCCTGGAGCGTGTGGCTCTGAGGGATTGGGATTTCTTTAAGTGTAGCATGTCCAACAGCTCTGGGTTTGACATGGCCTTGTATGTTAAGCAAAGATCGCCTCTGAGTAGACGATATGCGACAGAGTATAGCTGGAGTTTTTTAAGGCGGTCAGTGTAGGGCATCTGCTTTAGGCCTATGATTCTTTTAGTGAGGTATTTCTGTGGCCTTTCCAGTTGTTGCAGATGTCTTGAGAGGTACATACCAAACGGGGCATTGTATTCTATAATGGGTCTAATGAGGGATGAGTACAGTGGGACAATGACCTCCTTTTTTTCTGGATGAAAAGCCCTTAGTGATGAGGTGTGCCGAATAGAAGGATTTCCTGACTGTTGTGGCAATGTGGTTATCGAAGGTGAGACCACTGTCCACCTGTATCCCTAAGTCTCTTATCAAACTTTCAGTGTTTAGTGTACTGCCACCTATATGGTAATTCACGGATACATGTTTTTTCCCAAAGGGGATAACTATACATTTCTTCGCATTGAGCTTGAGCCCATGGCTCTGGCACCAAGCATCTGTTTCTGTAAGGCCCTTTTGTAGAGTATCCACATCATTTGGAGATTCAGTAATGGCTCCCAGTTTGCAGTCATCTGCAAACTTTGTTATCCAGAGTCCCTTAGTGTTGGCCTGTACTTCAGAGAAGTAGATGCCAAACAAGAGCGGTCCCAGGACTGAACCCTGAAGTACTCCACTTGTCACTTGTCTGGAGCTGGATTTGGAGTCAGCTACTTGTACAGCGTGGGTTCTATCAGTAAGCCAGTTAGCAACCCATTGGGTGACGTAGGGATTAATGCCCAGCTTAGTAAGTTTATCTATGATTCCAGAGTGGGGGATGATGTCAAAGGCCTTGGCAAGGTCTAGATAGGCTGTGTGGACCACCTTACCCTTGTCCATGGCTCTGGAGACTGATTCAAAGAAGTCAATCAGGTTCAGGAGACACGATTGGCCCTTCACGAACCCAAACTGGGTGGGGTCCAGTGTTTGAAGGTTGCCAATGTCTTTGTTTATAAGTTCCATGATAATACACTCCATGGCCTTGCAGATAAGGCTTGTCAGACTGATGGGATGGTAGTTTCCGGGATCCAAGGTGGATCCCCCCTTGTGGAGTGGGATAACTGTAGCTGTGCGCTACTCAGTGGGCACGAAACCTAAGGTGAGGCTATGATTAAACATGACACTTAGGTGAGGTGCCAGCTCATATTGTAGTTCATGTAGTACACAGCCCGGGATGTCATCTCGTCCCATGGATGCTGTATTCTTAGCTTTGGAGAGTGCGTTTTTTACCTGTGTGGCCATTATTACCGGAATTTGGCAATCTTCCGGTATTGAGATGGGCCATTTAGGGGGTGAGAGGGGGGTGAAGTTGGCACTGAATCGATCTGCCAGGATATTGGCAATATCCTTGGGATCAGTATATTTAATGCCATTCTGTTTTAGCTCAGAGCAGATCTGAGCATTGCCATTTAGATTCTTGACATAGTTATAGAATGCCTTGTTGTTGTTTTTGGAATCTTTGGCAATTTTATTTTCATAACTAGCTTTGGAGGATTTTATGAGGGATCTCAGTTTCTTACTGAGGCTGGTAAGGAAGTTTTTTGCATCCTGGGATTTTCCTCTTTTCTGCAACAGTTTCTTCCTTTTGTTGTAAAGTTTGTTTATGGCAGGGGACCACAAGATTGGCTTCTTTTTTTTGATGAGAGCATCTTGGTTCTATTTGGGATGGCACAATTTATGCATGAGTGGATGTGCTCATACAGTGCCTTAGTGTAGGATTCAGCAGTTGAACTTTCAGCTCCCATCTGCATGGGTGTCATGAAGTTTGTCACTTCTGACTTGAGTAGCATGAAGTTGGCTTTGGAGAAGTTTTTTATGGAAGCTTCCTTACTGGGGGGGGTGGGGGTGGGATGTGGATGTTAAGGGTGTTTAGCTTATGGTCAGACGTGACTAACGAGGGGGTGACCATAGGTGTGAAGCATCGATTTCCCATGTTGGTAATGACCAGGTCTAGGATATTGGAGCCCCTGGTGGGATTATGGATTATTTGATCCAGGGCTTTGGAATTTATGAATTCCAAGAACCGTTGGGCAAAGGTGATGGTACATGAGTAGCTTTCCCAGTTAATGGCAGGGTAGTTAAAATCACCCAGTATTAGGGTGTTTGGTTCTATCTTAATATTTTCCAGTATGTTTAGAAAGGTATAGTGAGAAACTTGGGATATGGTGGGGGATCTGTAGCAAGCTACAATTTGGATTGCAGTCTTACCTAGTGTTAGTTGCACCTGGAGAATTTCAGACGCATTGTGTTGGGCAACTAGCCTGGTGGTGTGAATATCCTTGGTGAATATTGACACTCCTCCACCTTTAGTGTTTCGGTCCTGCTTTGGTGGCCGAAAAGTGTGGTAAGAGTTGTAGCCTGGTATTGCAGGGGTGCTCTCTGGAGCCTTGAACCAGGTCTCAGTCACTGCACAGATATCGATGTTCTCCATTTTTAGGAGTGCCTTGAGAGAGTGCATTTTGAGGTTTAGACTTCTAGCATTGAGTAGCATTACCTTCAGATTTTGCATGCTTGTACCTGTTACGATGGTGGTTTTGTTCTTTGAACTTTGCCTAAAAAAGGCACTATAGGGGTGGCAAGAGCCTTAGCCAGTAACCTGAATCCCAGAGGCGACAGGTGCAGACCATCTCTGGCAAAGCATCGTGGTCTGTCAATCATGTCGTCCCAGGCATACAGATACTGGATCCCCTTTGAATGACACCAGAAGCTTAGCCAATTGTTGAAGTCAATCATTTTGTCCTTATATTGTGGTATTATTCTGGGTGAAGGCAGGATGCTACTCAGGGCTAGGGTCATACCTGCCTGGGCCACATGATCCGAGAGCTCTTCCATGTCTCTTTTCATGTAGTCCAGGGAGGTACGTCTCAAATCATTCACTCCAACATGGACAATGACAGAGTCATATTTGTACTTGTGGAGTGAATTGAGTGCATGCATTATGTGGTGGATCCTGGCACCTGACAGGCAGCTGACTGTAATTTTCTCCTTGTTCAACCTGGTGAGAGGGACATCAGTGTGCCGGACTATAGAGTCACCTATGACTAAAGTGTTAGGTACATTGTCTTGCCTTAGAGGCTGTTGCTGGGTGGCACACAGGTGTTTTGAACTATGTGACACTTTGGTTGTGATTGGTGTTTGTTTGTGTTTCAGCTTCAGAGGTCCTAGTTGCTTGGGCAGGTTACAGTTAAGGGCCTCTGCATATGTGGATTTAGTGTTGCTATATGTGGGTGTTGGTGGTGTGGTGTTTAGAAGGGCTATGTGTTGCTTGAGGTGTAGTGTGGGTGTTAACCTTCTCCTCCTATTAATTAAGAACTCTAACTACTTAAAGAAATAGATACATTATAGGTTCATAGGTAGGTACTAGGCTATCAGCCCTAGGGCCTATACAAACTTAGCCAAAAAGGTACCCTGGCTTTTGCCACCCAAGAAATTTATTTTCCTGTGTCCCTGTCAAGCAGAGCCACAGAGGTGAACCCCGGGGTGAATTTCCTATTTCCCATCCAGTCATCAATATTTTTCTTGAAGAGTGCTAATAAGGAGCTTTGTTTGATATAGATAGGTAGTTTATTCCAGAGTATGGGAAGTCTCTGGAACAGGAATCTATCCCTCCAGCATGTTCTGTTTATTGTGGTGACAAGGTTTAGGTCCCTAGAGCATGTAGCTCAGAGGGATTGGGATTTCTTTAAGTGGAGTATGTCCAACAGCTCTGGGTTTGATGTAGCTTTGTATGTTAGGCAGAGATCGCCTCTGAGTAGGTGATATGCAACGGAGTAAAGCTGGAGGTTTTTGAGATGGTCTGCATAGGGCATCTGTTTGAGGCTGGTAATCCTCTTTGTGAGGTGTTTCTGCAGCCTTTCCAGTTGTTGTAGATGTCTTGTGAGGTACATACCAAAAGGGGCATTGTACTCTATAATGGGTCTAATGAGTGATGAGTAGAGGGGAACAATGACCTCTTTTTTCCTTGATGAGAAACCTTTTGTGATGAGGTGTGCCACGTAGAAGGATTTCCTGACTACTGTGGTGATGTGCTTATCAAAGGAAAGACTACTGTCCACCTGTGTCCCAAGGTCTCTTAGCACACTTTCGGTGTTAAATAGACTACCACCTATGTGGTAGCTCATAGGTACAGAGTTTTTACCAAAGGGGATGGCAATGCACTTTTTGGCATTGAGCTTGAGGCCATGGCTTTGACACCAGAGATCTGTGTCAGTGAGGCCTTTTCATAGGATATCCACATTGTTAGAAGTTTCAGTTATGCAAATAAATAAATAACTCCCAAACGCTAAAGGTGGTCTGTCACAAAAACAGTCAATATTGGCAGAAAAAAGACAGAAAATCCACCCAAGGATGGCCAATCAACGAAATCCACAAGTGTTCCAATTAAAATGTAGTCTTTTAATATGAATAAAACTTCGACTTGAAAATAAAATGAAAAATAAAACAGCTCAGAACTGTCCCTTGAAGATATCCGATAAGCGCTTTTGACTGTTGTCTTCCTCAGATCGTTTCTATTATGGCTCCTAGTTTGCAGTCATCTGCGAGCTTTGTTAGCCAAAGAACTTCTGTGTTAGCCTGTACTTCAGAAATGTAGATACCAAACATGAGAGGACCCAGGACTAAACCCTGTGATACTCCACTTGTCCCTGATCTGAAGTCAGATTTGGAGTCTGCTACTTTCACAGTGTGAGTGCTGCCATTGAGATTCTTGACATAGCTATAGAATGCTTTGTGATTGTCTTTAGAATCAATGGCGATTTCATTTTCATAACTAGCTTTGGAGGATTTTATGAGGGATCTCAGCTTCTTACTGAGGCTGACCAGGGAGTTCTTCCAGTCATGGGATTTTACTCTTTTTTGCAACAGTTTCTTTCTTCTATTGTAGAGTTTGTTTATGGCAGGGGACCACCAGATTGGCTTCCTTTATTTGGAGGATAGCATCTTGGTTCTGTCAGGGATAGCACGAGCCATACACTCGTGTAAGTGCATATAAAGTGCATTTGTGTAGGATTCAACAGTCATACCTCTATTGTCCGTCTGCATGGGTGTAGTGAAGTTTGCCACTTCTGTCTTAAGAAGCATGAAGTTGGTTTTGGAGAAATTTTTTATGGTGGTTTCCCTAATGGGGAGTGGGGGTGGGATGTGGATGTCTAGGCTGATTAGCTTGTGGTCGAATCTGCCCAATGAGGAATTGACCTCTGGTATGGAACACCGAACACCCATGTTGGTAATGACCAGGTCTAGGATAGTGCTGTCCCTGGTGGGGGGTGTGGATAAGTTGATCCAAGTCGTTGGAATTTATGAATTCCAGAAAACATTGAGCAAAAGAGTTGGTACATGAGTAGTTTTCCCAGTTAATGGTGGGGTAGTTGAAATTGCCCATTATTAGGGTGTTGGGTTGTACCCTCATATTTTTCAGTGTATCAAGAAATGAGGAGTGGGAATCCTGGGGCCTGGTGGGGGATCTGTAGCAAATTACAATTTGGATTGCGGTCTTGCCTAGAGTTACAAAATCCAAAACTGCCAGGGTGCTGCTAAAAAAACAAAAACCACTAGCGTAATAAACTTTTAATTAATGCTTTCGTAAAAACTTCTTCAGAAATACAAAAAGACAATTCAACACACTCAGTTTAAATAAAATATCTTAACAAATAAAAATCACTTTACATTTGAAATACAATTAAAAAATCAATTAAAACATAATTGTCAGTTTAATTAAAAAGCAGTCCACACCACCACTTTCCTTAAGGGCCCTTAAGCTTACTAGCTTTCAAAAAACATTTTATATTAATAGTCTCATTCAGGCCATGAGGTACATCTGCTTGCAACTGTAACTGCCATGGCAGTTTAATTGTATTTCAAATGTAAAGTGATTTTTTATTGGTTAAGATTTTCTATTTAAACTGAGTGTGCTGAATTGTCTTTTTATATTTCTGAAGTTTTTACGAAAGTGTCAATTAAAAGTTTATTACGTTAGTGGCTTTTGTTTTTTTAACAGCATCTCTGACAGTTTTGCATTTTGTAGTTCTTGGTTTCTGTCAAGGCTTCAGGTGGTTCCAGTTTTTTTAGTCTTGCCCAGAGTTAGTTGCACTTGGACAATCTCGGATGCATTATGCTGAGCAACTAGCCTGGAGTTGTGGATATCCTTAATGAATATGGACACGCCTCCACCTTTAGTATTTTGGTCCAGGTTAGGTGGCCGAAAAGTGTGGTATGAATTATAGGCTGGTAATGCAGGGGTGGTCTCTGGAGCCTTGAATCAGGTCTCTGTCACTGCACAGATGTCAATGTTCTCCATTTTAAGGAGTGCCTCGAGTGAATGCATTTTGAGGTTTAGACTTCTAGCATTGAGTAGTATTACCCTCAGATTTTGCTTGCTTGTACCTGTTACAGTGGTGAATTTGTCATTTGAACCTTGCCTAAAAAAGGCACTATAGGGGTGGCAAGAGCCTTAGCCAGTATCCGGAATCCCAAGGGTGACAGGTGCAGGCCATCTCTGGCAAAGCATTGCAGTCTGTCGATCATGTCATCCCAGGCAGACAGATACTGGATCCCCTTAGAATGACACCAGAAGCTTAGCCAATTGTTGAAGTCAATCATTTTGTCCTTGTACTGTGGGTGGCCATGGTGGTGCAGTGGTTAGTGTTGTCGCCTCACAGCAAGAGGTTCTCTGGTTCGATCCTCGGCTGGGGTGCCTTCTTTGCGGAGTCTGCATGTCCTCTCTGTGGTTGTGCGGGTTTCCTCCGGGTGCTCTGGTTTCCTCCCACATCCCAAAGACATGCTGTAGGTGGATTGGACACTCTAAATTGGCCCTAGGTGTGAGTGTGTGCGTGTGTGTGCCTTCTGTGGAAGGTTGGGCGCCGGGCTGGCAACTCAACACTGTAAAAATTCCACTGCCAATCTTGAGCGGACAAGTGATCCGCTGTGGCGACCCCTAACCGTGAAAAGCTGAAAGAAGAAGAAGACAACTGTGGTATCATTCTGGGTGATAACAGGATGCTACTCAGGGCTAGGGTCATACCTACCTGGGCTACAAAATAGGAGAGCTCCTCCATGTCTCTTTTCATGTAGTCCAGGGAGGTACTTCTCAGGTCATTCACACCAACATGGACAATGACAAAGTCATATTTGTACTTGTTGTGAAGTGACCTGAGTGTGTGCATTATGTGGCAGATCCTGGCACCTGACAGGCAGCTGACAGTAACTTTCTCCTTGTTTAGCCTGGTGAGTGGAACATCAGTGTGCCTGACTATAGAGTTACCTATGACTAGAGTGTTGGGTACGTTGTTATGCCTTATGGGCTGTGGTTGAGTGGCACACTGAGTTTGTGGGCTATGTGTCATTTGGGTTGTGTTGGGGGTGGAGGTTGCATGTGTTTCTGCTTTGGAGGTCTCTGTTGCTTGAGCAGATTTTTATTGAGAGCCTCCGCAAATGTAAATGTGTGTTTTGGTAGTGTAGGTTTTGTGGGACTATGTGATGAGTGTGGTGTGGTGCAGGTGTTTACCTTCTCCTTTTGACTGTCTAGTCCAGTCTTGGGTGAAGAGAGCTTTGCTTCCAGTTTGGCTATATAAGTGCATCTCTCACAGGTTGTAGTGCTGGGTGGTAGGAGGAGAGGGTTGTCTGTGTACATGAGGCAATTGCTGCATTGCCCCAAGATCCCCAGATTCATCAGGTAGACAAGAGAAAACACCGAGAGCTGACCCTTAGACATGCCTGGATAGGTGCTTATTTATTAAGTACTAAAAACTGTTTTCCTCTAGACAAATGTGGAAAGTTGAGTGCTGTAGTAAGTTGTACCTTATTTAGTGCTTAAAATGAGTTATGAACAAGTGCTGAGCTCAAAGAAACAGATTTGAGTGCTAAAACTAAAAAAACTGGCTAGTTCTAAGGGAAAATGAAGAGCAGAGTTTATGGTGCCAGGAATAGTTTAACCCTAGCTAAGCAGCGATGCATAAAGTGCTTTTTTTAATATAACAGTAGCAAATGAGCAAACTGATTTAAACAAATTAACTAATAAAAGCTAAAAACTGAGCCCTATTCCAGCTGTCTTCGATCAGACAAGTTCTAACTGCACACTCCTGCCACTAGAGTGCAGGGGAACCTTCTCCAAAAAGATGGTCTGGATTAGTGCTCAAGTTATAGAAACAAAGCTAGATTCAGCAGGTCTGAATTTAGTCTATGCTACAGCAAACAAGGCATACCAATTTCAGAAAGAAACAGTTCAAATAAGCAGGCACAACAGGCCTTTAACCAGAAACTCCCAGCTCAGAAGGGCAGAATCTACCCTCTCCTCCCACAAGAGTGCAGAGCACACCTTCTTAATGTAAAATAACTGGCCCAAAGCCCAAGTGCTTAAACCAGAATGAATACACTCTTAGAATAACAGACACTAAGCCTTCAATCAGCAACTCCCAACTTAGGATGATGTAAGCTACCTTTCCTGCCACAGCAGTGCAGACCACAAACCTTCTTAATGTAAAACAACTGGTCTGAGGCCCAAGTGCTTCAACCAAAGGCTTAGAATAACAGTTACAATTTAATCAGGCTACTAACAAGCAGTAATAAATGCAGCAGAATAAATGCAATAAAGTAGGAAGAATCACAAATACAGTAAAAGCAGATGAATGAAGTGCAATTATTTTATATAAAAATAGAAAACAAGCAAACTGATTTAAACAAATTACCCAATTAACCAGTAAAAAGCTCAGAACTAAGCCCTGTTCCAGCAGTCTTCAATCAGACAAGTTCTAATTGCCACTAGAGTGCAGGGAAACCTTCTCCAAAAAAGATGGCCTGGATTAGTGATCAAGTTATACAAACAAAGCTAGATTCAGCATGCCTGAATCTTGTCTATGCTACGGCAAACAAGGTGTACCAATTTCAGAAAGAAACAGTTCAAATAAGCAGGCACAATCAATAATCCTTTAACCAGAAATTCCCAGCTCAGAAGGGTAGAATCTAACCTCTCCTCCCACAAGAGTGCAGACCACAAACCTTCTTAATGTAAAATAACTGGCCTGAAGCCCAAGTGCTTAAACCAGAACTAATACTATTTTAGAATAACAGACACTGAGCCTTCAATAAGCAGTTCCCAATTTAGGAGGATGTAAGCTACCTGTCCTGCCACAACAGTGCAGACCACAAATCTTCTTAATGTAAAACAATTGGTCTGAAGCCCAAGTGCTTAGACCGAAAGGATTAGAGTAACAGTTACAATTTAATCAGGCTACTACCAAGCAGTAATAAATGCAGCAGAATAAATACATTACAACATAAATAACTTGTACCAAAGTAGTATAATAAAAAATCATTTTCAATAAAAGAAAAACATATAATAACAATTGCATGTTAAAATACACACTGAAATACATTTGTTAAGGGTGAGTTAACCAGGCTCATAGAGCTTATGAGCCAAATCCAGAAGCAGAATACACCTTCCCCTTTGCGTGTGACATCACCAGAAGGAGGAACAGAGTGAAATGAAACGTGAGAGAGTAATGGCAGCCTTCCCCAGCCTCAGGCATTATTAGACAGTGTTGTTTCACATTTTAAGAGGTTTTCCAACTCTTCTGAGGGTCGAGGGCAAGAGAATGAGGAGGAGTACCTTTGTTGTGGAGGTAAGCCTAAAAGGACTGTTCCAAAGCATACTTATGCAACTAATAATGACAGTATGCATTCTGCTAGAGACTTATGTACCTTAAACAATGACTTTAATAACATTCTAATGTCGGAATTTACGTTTGGGAAAAATAGAGCCTCTGCATTTACGCATAAGAACTGTTTACTAACTGATGTTGACCATCAAACTGCTTTTCCTTCTTTAAAGGAAAAGATTGTACACACGAAGAAAAAAACTTTGACACATTAAATGGTTACAGATAGATAATTCATATTTTAATACATGTATTGAATTTAAGATTGTACCAAAAGGAATTAGAATTTTTAAGGAACCTATGGATTTAGAGTTAAATGAAGAAATAATGAATGAATTTAACTCATCATTTGATAGTTTTGGATTTGACTACATGCGTTTATTAATTAAAGACAATGATGCTAAGTTAAGAAGACTATTATCTGAAGTTGAGCTTTTAAATGTTGATATCACCCAAGACTTAATATTTGATAAATGGAAACAGTTTTATCAAAAGCAATTTAGTATTGTTAATAAATACAGTGGTACCTTATTTAAGAGAAAAGAGAAGAAAATTGAAAGGGACATTTCCCAGAATAGTAGAAAGAAAGCCTACATATGGAAAGAATATAAAATGGAGAATGCTAGTGGTGGGGAAGAGAACATTAATGACCATAGGCAATCTGGACATTTTAGACATGATAATTCTCAAAGGAAGTGGTATAATTATGCCCATACCCCAAAACGTTTTTAGAGGGGGACAACCAAAGGCACACCCAGACCAAAGAAATTTATTGGGACTCAGGTCAGAGAGCAGGCCAGTCCCAATATCAAGGGGGAGTACATCGAGCACATTACCCCAAGAACAAGGTGAGATTTTAATAACAAATGAAGTAGTTTATAGCTACAAAAAATTTAATATTTTCAACTACAATGGTTGTCAGCTGACAAAGGATTATTTCTCCCTGTTATCTAAAGGGCTGAAATATATACCTACTACAAATTTTGATTTAGTAGACACATTGATTGAGATGAAATTTTTTATTAGAAAATAAAACTTGGCCATTCAATTTAAAGATAAGGTCCAGCAGATTCAGGCATCTACTATTAAGAAAAAGAGCACACACAAGCCTCCCTTACACCCTTCTTTACAAACATTTGACAAGTTAGTCACAGAAGACATATACAAGGCTTATGAAGCTGTAAAAGGGAAAAAGACAAAGGTATACAACTTGAGTAAATCTGAAAGAGAGATTTTTCAGAAATTAAGTCAAGACACAGATATAAGGGTTATGAAACCCAACAAGGGAGGGGGAATTGTGCTGTACAACAAAATGGACTACTTAATCAAGGTGTACAACATTTTAAATAATTTGGAAGTATATGAGCCTATATCATTAAATGAGATACATATAGCATACACACATATAGATTTGGAGTTGGAAGAATACTTGCTAGATCAGAGGATTACTATGGATACATATAATTTCCTTAAAGTTAGAACCTCCTACTAGCTTCTATCTTTGGTATTCCCAAAGTTCACAAAAATGTGACACAACCCCCTTTTCGACCAATAGTTGCAGGGAGTAAGTCTAAAACATTTCCCTATAGAGTCATTATAGATGATTGGCTTAAGCATTCCTACAACAACATTCATTACCAACGAACAACCAGCAAAGGAAGCAAATTTCCAAAAACAACGACCACGGATCCAACACCAAAGGTTTATTGCACACAAGTCCCTAGCGCCTCGGCCTTCGCCTTCCAGGGGAATAACATCAGTTAACTTTCAAACATTTTTATACATTGATCAATAAAATAATCAAATTATTCAATTAACAATTATACAATTAATCATAAAAAAACCTTCCAATTACACTCCAAATTCATGCCTCTAGGTGCCATAGTATCATACTTCAATATAAAAACTGTCTCTTTATATAACAAGTTACATTTAATTTTTTCTTTATTTTCATTCATAATTAAACTTTCTAAAACTGTAGCTAACAAACCTTTAGGGTCACTATTATGAAAATCTTTAAAATGTGTAGCAAGAGGTCTTTCTATTTTTTTATGTTTTATATCTCTTAAATGTTCCTGCAGCCATGTTTTAAAAGCCTGTTTACTTTCCCCGACATAAAACATATTACAAGGGCATTTCAATGCATACACAATTCTTTCAGTATTACATGAAAATTGTCCCATAGGATAAAATTTCTTACCATTAATACATTCAAATGTCTTACATACATACTTGCAAGAGATACATTTACCACATGGATATGTGCCCCTTAACTTTGCATCAACATTTACATTTAAATGTAAATCTGGAGTGGAGAAACCTGCATGAACTAACATATCTTTTAAATTTCTTCCTCTCTTATATGAGAAAGTTATGTTCTTAGGAAAAATTAATGTTAGATCTTTATATTTAAATAATGAATTCCAATAATATTTCATCATATGACTAATTTCTAGTGAAAGTAAATCATAAGTCATTACCATATAAATTTTACTTGGTTATCCCTCAAGGAATATGTGTATGTTTTCTCATTATATTTCTTCTGTGTCTTATTCATACCTTGATTAATTCCTTTTATGCTATTTAATGATAACATCACCTCTTGAGCATCATAACCTCTTTTTATATATAAACGTGCTGTTTTCTCTAATTCATCATTAATTTCATCACTATGGTTATATAACCTATTAATTCTCATAAATTCGCCATATGGCAATGATTTTATAAGATGTGGTGGATGGCAGCTTCTCTCATCTAATAAATGTAATTCATTTTCAAATTTTCGAAATATCTTTGTCACAATATTGCCATTCAAACTACCTTCTAAAGTTATGTCCAAAAAATTAACTTTATTACCAACATGAAAACCATCAAATTTCAAACCAAATTCATTTATTTGTAAATCATTCTTAAATTTATATATTTCTTGTTCTCCACCCCTACAAATAAAAATTAAATCATCTATGTAATGATAGTAACTAACAACATTATTTATAAAAAATTCTGTCCTATATAAGAATTCAACCTCAAAAAGATTCATCATAACATTTGCATACATGGGGGCAAAAGCTGCCCCCATTGCTGTGCCCCTAAGTTGATGGAACAATTGTCCATCAAAACTAAAATAATTATTTTTCAAACAAAATCCTATAAGATCTGTAATATATGATGACAAAGGACTGTCTCCTAGTAACTTCTCAATAGCTCTCAGACCATGTCTATGTTCTATACTTGTGTATAAACTTTTAAAACATCTGCTGTAAACCAATACATTTCTGTGGTCCATGTTATTGATGATATTTTTGTTAAAAAATCAAAACTGTCTTTGATATATGAAGACTGCTTCATCACAAAAGGGTATAAAAAACTATGTAAAAATAAACCCATATTGTGTGTAAAATAATTACATGCTGACACAATCGGGCGACCTAGTGGACAATATCGATTTTTATGTACTTTTGGTAGACAATAAAATTGTGCTACCTCACATCCTTTTGTTGAAAATTTCTTAGTTATATCATCCTTTGAAAAATACCCTAATCTGTATCCCTTATAACATAGATCTTCAAACTTTTTAACTGCTTGTTCATATTGTTTCATCTCACAGTTCTTATATGTTTTCCTATCATTTAAATGTTCCCAACACATCTTAGCATATTGGGTATGATGCATCAGCACAATTTTGTTACCCTTGTCAGCTGGTTTGACTATTATTTCCTTATTAATCGCCAGCCCTTTAATAGCTTGCCATTCATTCTTAGTTAAATTATACTTAATATTACTTTGTTTAGTGTTAAATTCACTATAGATAGTTTCAGCTGCAAAATCAACCATAGCTGAAAAATTCTTAATTCCTTCATGTTGGAAAGACGGTATAAAAGTACTTTTAACCTTAACCCCACTAGTGTCTAATCGACAATATGCATTATTACCTATGCAATTGTCATTATCTGACATGCAGGAATAGAAACTATCTTCTGAATCTTTACCAATACTTGAATCTTCTTTATTTACCTTATTTAATAATGAAAAATCATTCTCACTGTTTTTAAAGAGACACATTAGATTTAATTTACGTATAAAGCGATAAATATCACTTTTTAAAACATATAGCCTAGGTAATACCGTAGGTACATACTTTAAACCATGATTAAGTGCAGAAATTGTAGCCTCATTGATTGAAAGACCACTCAAATTAATAATATAGCTGTTAACATTATTTTCACAGTCTACCAAGTCACATACTAAGGAATTAATTTCTTCTAAAACGTTTGTACCTCTGGACAGTCCCTGGTGTCTCGGAATATTGTCTCTGTCCATTCTCGACATTGGAAGCATTTCCACTAAATTCCTCTCTGTTGCCATATTCTGACCGCTTCTTCCTCCGAAAGGAATTCTGGAACTGTTGTGGGTTTTGTGCCGCCGGTAACTCGGGATAATCATTGCCACCTTCCCCGGCTTCACTAACCCAGTCTGTAGAAGCATCAGATAGAGTATTTGGCCCGCCATGTTCTAAACGGCTTTCTTCATCTGCAAACCTGACGTTACGATGTTGGTTCTTACTGTTGATTGGACGAGAGAATGCCGAGCCCCCAGCATAATCTTTGATGTCATGATTGTGTTTATATTTTTTAACATTCTGCAACTCCTTCTCCATATCTATTAGCTTGTTTTATATATCTTTTAAACACAATTCCATATGCGACAAGCCAGCCATTTCATTTTCAACAACATTCATTACCTTTTAAAAGACTCCTGGGATTTTTTTAGGTAGAATTAAAAGTGAACTTTGGGAGAAGGCTTTATGATTTTTAACCATTAATGTGGTTGACTTGTTTAATTCCATACCTAAGGATGTAGGATTGGAACTTTTCCATGAATCTATGGTCAAATATTCCACACTGGACAGTGATAAGATTCAAATGTTATTGGAATTTATGACTACCATCCTAGATAATAATTTCATCTATTTCGAGGAGGAGCATTTCAAGCAAATCAAAGGTGTTGCTATGGAGGCATCTTGTGCCTCCATATTTGCAAATATTGTTTTGACTGAGTGGGAACACAGACATGCATTTACAGTCCCTTTTCAAGTAAACTGAAGCTTTATGTCCGATTTTTGGACAACCTGTTTGTTTTATGGAAAGGAGATACAAAGGAAGTTGAAAATTTTGTAGCATATTTGAACAGTGTTTGCCCTTACTTTAAGTTTACCCACTCATATAGTGAGAAAGGTATATCCTACCTGGACACGTACATATCCCACACAGAGAATGGGTTTAAATCTAACATCTATCGCAAACCCACTTTTAGCAATTCCTACTTAGAGTACAACAGTTGCCACCCTATGTCACAGAAAAAAAGCATACTTAAAGGCCAATGTATTAGGGTGGCCAGAATTACATCCGAATATACAGATGTTGATAAATTAAAAGATGTGGGGAATATGTTTCTAGAAAGAGGATATCCACCCCATTTAGTGGATGAGACTGTCCGCTATGTCCTATCACAATGGTAGTTATAGCATAAACCACTGTTGGAGGTTGAACTGACATCTGGGGGTGAAAATTTGAATGAAAGTGTGCATTCTAGAGCTATGGTGCTCAAGTTCAGTCCTTACTCATCAGTGATAAAAGAAGTGGCATCAAAAAACTGGAATGTCCTTAGGGGTGATGGGGACATTTACAATTTATTAGGAACTTCACCGACTTTTGTGTATAAGACAGGAATTAATCCCGAGTAGTTTTGAGAATTTTGAACCACTCAGTTCAAAGAGAGCCCCCCAAGGTACACAAAAATGTGGTTCATGTAACTAATGTGGGTTTATTTGTGAGAATTTGGATGTACAGTTGGCTAACATAAACAGGACCAAAATTAAGTTTCAGAAAGGGAACTGTAATACACATAATACTGTATATTTACCCTTGTGTCCCACATGCCCAGCATTTTATGTTGGGAAAACTGAAAGACCTTTAAAGAATAGAATCTATGTATAACATAAGAAAGAAGAATGCAAATAGTGCCTTATATAGGCACTTGATGAGTAACAAAACTTGTCACACCTTTAAATTTGCTATTCTAGAAAAAGTATTTGTTAATCCTAGGGGTGGTAACACTAAGCTCTTTTTAGAAGAGAAGGAAGTGGTCTGGCAGTTAAGGCTTAATGCCAATGCCAGTAACCCCCCAAGGTATCAACGATTACATCCCCTTCAAACCTATTTTAGAACTTAGAGCCTGAGTGATACGAAATAACAAAATACTTCATACAGCACTTTTTAGTACATATAATTTTTAAATATACATCTTTTAAACACATTTTCTCATGTATTTCAACGTGTATTTTCTTTTATTGAAAAATGATTTATTATTATACTACTTTGGTACAAGTTATTTATGTTGTAATGTACCTATTTCTTTAAGTAGTTAGAGTTCTTAATTAATACATCACTTTCTTTTACCTCATTTTTACATCTATATAAGCACTTGCAATGCTATTTTATTGTTGAATCTGATGAAGTCCTGTTAAGCAGGATGAAAGGGCTTATTCCTTTTGTATTACAAATAAAAGAAGTTTTTACTTGATTTTTCTTTGTTGTATTTTGGAAGTCTTTATGGCCTAGGACCATCTGAGCCAGCTTTGCAATGGTAGTGTTTGTGTAATTTTCTAAGTTTATAAGATTAATATTTGAAATGTGTCCCTATGTTTGGGGTTGTATTCCCCACATTATTGGCTTTGTCCAGTTTTTTTTGTGCTAAGAGGTTGACAGCTATTGTGAGAACTGAATTATCTGAATATGTTTGGGGGCTATTTTCCCCCATTATTGACTTTGTCCAGGTGTTTTTTGCTAAGAAGTTGAGAGCTATGGTGAGAACCAAATTCGCTGGATATGTTTGGGGGCTGTATTCCCCCATTATTGGCTTTGTCCAGGTGTTTTGTGCTGAGATGTTGAGAGCTATGGTGAGAACTGAATTCACTGAATATGTCTGGGTGCCCTTTAACAACTGTACTATATTACACAAGGAATATAATTTAATATAATCAGGCAGGTGTATCAAAGAGCACATGTATGTTTCATGTGCAAGGGGTGTATGATTTGAAAACAGCCCAAAGTTAATCTTTATCTGCCACTGGCTAGATGTATTTTCTTTGAATGTCAATTTCAATTCTGTTTCAATGAATGTGAGTTTCTAGGGCAGAGAAATTTTAATACTAAGTCTATTTTCATTGTGAGACTGCATTGCTTTGTTTCGCAGATGTCTATCAGTGTTTGTGCTGTAAAATGTAATATAAAACTTTCAAATGAAATCCAAATCATTGTAGAAGTAAAGCAGTATGCACATTACAGTGTTTATGGTAAATGGGGAAAAACAGCCAAGTAATGGGACACTGGAATGGCTGCAGGGGGGAGGCCCCATTCAACCATGATTTGGGGGGGGCGTGGCAAACTGAAAGACAGCCCCGGCTGAACTATACCTCTCAAATGTCCAAATTTTCACAGAATGACTAGATTTTTGTTTCTTAATTTTGGTTTGTTCCTTGTGGTTTTCTAGCAAATCATTTAGGAATGAAGTCACTAAATAATGACATACATTGAGTTTCAGACTTTATACCCTTCCGAAAAATGCATGCTAAAGCAAGACCTGTTACTCTATCAACTATCTAAGTTTATAGAAGAGCAATTTTTATTACTGTTTGTATGTTCCCCCAATATATTTGGCCTTGTCCCGATTTCCTGCATTAAGAGGTTGAGAGGTACATGCAAATAAATAGAATTAGGTATATCCAAACCTCTCAATTGACCCCAATTTTGGCTCAAAATGTTGCTCTCTCCCTAATAATCCCTCCACAAAATGGCAATTTTGGAAAAAAACATCGAGGGTTTACAATTAGGAAATAATTGTAATGATCAGAGTTATAGATTACTTTTATTTCAGAAATGCATGTAGATTCTCTCCCTCCTTAACATCCCCTACGTCTCATACCTTAATCTACTTTCTGCCCTTAACTCACTCTTCTCACTAGCTCTCTCTAATCTTCCTTGACTACTCTTTCTACTGTGTTCTAAAATCTATTAAGCAAATTGCCTAAGAGAAACATTCTATTGTAATTGTTTTGCCTTCATGCAACTACATCATGATAAAACTGTTTTTTTGTAACCACTTACCCCAAAAACTATACTCATCTTAATGACATATTTCTTTTTATACAGCTTGAAATAGTTATGCTATACTCCTGATTACTGACACTGTATACAATTGTATTGCTACTTAATGCCTTGTAATAATCCTGCAACATTGCTGTTTAATGCTAATTTATAATGAAAATTGTATAATATGTTGGAGCTTTTCTCCCTGGGCCTCCGCTGAAAAAGGGCTCTTTAGCTCAGTCAGACAATCCCAGTCAACAAATGTAAAATAAAATAGTAAAATAAATTATCTTATTTTGTCAGCTGCTCAACTTAGCAGTCCTAATATTAAAAAAGTGTCCCTTTTTTACAGGTTCCCAGGTATTTTTTACAAGTATGTCTATTTTGCATTTTTGCATCACATTTTCCGTGTTTCATAAAATTGTGGTTTTCTGGTAAATTAGTGGCAAATCATTAAATATTGAAGTTAGAAAATAATGATAGACAGTTGAGTTTCAGATTTCATACCCTTCAGAAAATTTATACTAATGCAAGACCTACTATTCTATTATCTTTCTAAGTTTATAAGAGCAATATTTAAACATTGTCCTTATTTTTGGGCCTTTGTCCCACTTCTGTTTATGGATTTGTCCAGATTTCTTCCTCTGAGGTTGAGAGCTATGACAAAAGTGTCAGTGCCATCACCGTCAGCCAGAGACATTTGAAATTGTGACATACTTGTTGTACCCCTCTCCCCCATGTAGTGACTCTGGATGTGTCCAAGCAAGGTAGGGAGTAGTTATGCAGTGTAAGTGTGCAGAGTATTCCCCCATCCAAGGGAGACAAAATTACTATAGTGGCTTTTCACCTGTCCTTGATTTTACATAATGTTCTGGTTTTCTGTCATGTTTTTATACTGTTGATTTATGCTTCTTATTATTCAGAAAAATGCATGTTGTTGCAGTGCCTGTTGCTCTGTGTTTAAGTAGCAATGCTTTAATGACCATCAGGTAAGCTTGTCTGAGATTGTAAGATGTAAGTAAGCTTTAATAAGCATAATGTTAAAAAATTACCAACACTGAAAACCTTTTTGTTGTCGCCATGCAGAGAATATTTACATAACTAGATAACATATAAGCCTTAGTATTGAAATGCATATGACAGTATTTGTAATAAAGGACAGGATTACAGTATTTTCAGAAGCTCATTACATTTGTTGGAGACTTGTAGTCATCTTTACAAGCATTACCCATAAACTAAACAGAATGCCAATCTATCATGTGTGGTCCATAACCTGTGCAGTAATCCTTTAAGCAATTTATCTTGAGCTTGTTTCTTGTTTGCTTTTCATGTTTTACTTTGATCATGTTTTCCCCATGAAACAAGTAGATAGTTGTCAGTCAGCAGGTCTTTTTTGGATAAGAAACATTTTTACAAGTGGGGGTATCCCAAAGATTGCTACTTTCAGAATGTTACTTCGTACTTTTATAAAGCTGAATATAAATTATAATTAGAACTGCAGTGCAAGGAGAAGTGGTTTGAGTTGAGTGCTGCTTGTTTTTTATACTTGATTTTGACTGGTATTCCAGTAATGTATTTAAAAGGTAAATTATTTTTTCATGCCTCACAACCTTTTTGCTTCCATCTAGATATTAAGTAAGCTGTCACGTAGCCAATGCATTTAAATATTTTTTCTTCTCCACTTCATTTTGTCTTGATTGGACTCTCATAATGATGGTTTTGGCCCTCAGGGCAGTGTATTTAATTAAAGTCCCAGTTTTGTGGTTTTGAGCATAGCCCCACCCCTTTCTAGTTGGTCACACCCCTTCCCATTGGCCCCATCCATTCAGCTGTCTCCTGCAGCCCCCCTCTTTGATTGAAGTTACCAGCCGCCACTGCCACTAAGTGGGTTTTTGTTTTATTGTCTGCAAGTCACCTAAAGCTAAACTACAAATGAGCATCTGTAACCAGTTGTGAATCAGCTATCTAAACTGAAAACCAACACTATGTCAATATGTGACTGACTCAAGATTTAAAAGTAAAAAACTGCAATAATAGACCTTAATTTATATGCTTTTAAATAAAATTTCAAATCTATGCTCATTATGTCAGAAATGAGATCTGCAAAGTCTTCTTATCAAAATTACTTTATGAACAGCTAATGTGTTAAAGACGCCAGAATATAAACTATGAAAACCAGCCATTTTAAGTGAATACAAGCTACACTAAACTAGCAAATAGAAGTTGTAAACTACCTCTTTTTAAATAATTAACCACCACCTCAGGGCCATCAACTGAATTTAAAATTTATGTTGGAGGCAGTACCTAAGATTATGCTGCTAATGTGTTAGTAACTGCTGAAGTGTTTCACGCCATTCAATTATTTATTTATATTTATATTTATTTTTATTTTTATTTTACCGGGAAGGTCTGACTGGGCCAAAGACCCATTTTCAGAGGTGGCCCAGGGAGAAAAGTTCCATACAGTGAATTAAAAATGACAGTATTTAAACAGTAACATTTCTGGTAAATGCAGTATTTTAACAAAGGAAATAAAAATGTGTATAATATAGAATACAAACATATGTATGACAATGACAGTTTCAACATTTCTTTAGAATTTCAACATTTGTCTGAAATAAATAAATAATTCCTTTTGACACAATGGGTCTGTGGCTTCTGCTCTCTGTGTCATTTTACTGTGGCCTTACTCTGTACTGTGCTCATATATTAACCCTATCCATGTTTGGGTGTGACAGATTTGTTGCTTCTACCTGTTTTTTTTCAGAAGTCCAGCTTCTACAGCAAATGTTACCAGACAGAAACAAAATTCATTGGCAAGGTTCACTCCACACAGAACAGTCCATAAAGAATGATATTGTTTTTTCCAGACTTGAAATATTGCTGCAGTTAGAGTGCAAAAAAAGAAATATTTGTCAATCATTACATTGACTAGACTATCAGTGTTTCAAAAGAAAACTATGCTATCAGTAATGCTTGCTTCTAAAAATGACAGAGACAAGACAAGAAACCCAGAGAAAATAACTGAAGGTAATCATTTATTTCCAGGCACTGTAGATTACTTAGCAGCCAGTAATATACTATTTCTCCATTTGTTTTCAATAATGTTCATGATGTTTATGTTGGAAATACATTGGACAGGATTCATAAAGATGCACTTCAGGGTGGTGGACAACTTGCTCCACATACACTGGTGTACAAAACAGGCATGAATAACTAAACAGACATACTGCATGTGTAGGGGGGACAGCTGCACTTCAGGGAGGTAAGCAAAGAAGGAAGGAAACATCATAAATGAAGCAGCATGCCATGGCTGAGATAATAAATAGTAGGACAAAATAGCAGTCTCATACTCCATTGCATGAGCCTCATGAGAATGCATATGAGAACTACAGCAAGTAAAGTGAGTAGCTGCCTGCAGTGACAAGCTGCTGCTGTGTGACACATAACAACAATACATAACAGATGGTAATAACTAGCCAGCTGCTGCTCAGCTAGTTTGGGCACCTTAATGATTCCATGAAAGGGCTGGAAAGAGGAGAAAGAAGAATAGAGGTAGGAAAGTAGGAAAGGGGGGTTAGCAAGCAAAGAAAAACACAACTGTAACAAATAAAGGAAAGCAGGTTGGTGGACTGAGGGCACATATTTTTTGTGTGCAAATGTCCCCATTTTTATATACATGAAAGAGAGAAAAAGAAAGAGAAGAGTGGAAGGTTCATGAGATGAGTGGGAAGAAAAGGAGGGGTTACTCGGTGGACACACACACACACACACACACACACACACACACACACACACACACACACACACACACACACACACACACACACACACCAGACAAAACAGAACAGACAAACAGTTGTAGATGTGCACACAAAAGGGGGAGACATGGGATGCACAAAGATAATCAGAGAGCAGACAAATGGCTGCATTTAGGAAGGGCTATGCACAGCATGCCAACTGCCAGTTACTGGGACCCAGTATGTGGAGTTTCTTGGTCCAGGAGGCCCGTGGCATGTAACAAACATGCCTATAATGCACTGCTGTAGTGAGACTGTTTCTTTGCTTTGAAGATAATTGCTAAATTGTAACAAGGCACTCCTTGTTACAGTTCATAAAACACTTGGAGTATCATTGTTATTTCAACAACCACATTCATGATCAGTGATTGCAGCTGCTTAAATGCTTTAACTGCTACAGACATTGCTGGTGCAGGGACAGATCAGGAGCCAGTCAACACTTACACAAAAGTACCAGTCACACTCCCTAACTGCTTACACCCAGGGTCACTGCCCATCTCACCCAACCCCTGCTGTGATTCTGCTGTAGTGACCTGAAAATAAGGGTCAGCCAGTGCAGAAAATCAGACATATGCAGAAGTGGTTGATATATAATGACCCAGCATATCAACATCTAGTAAACTACCACCTCCACCAACCCACCACTTGCTCTGATTCTGGTTGAGCCAGGGCAAGTAATTGGGGTGACCTACCTCCTAGTAAAGTGGCACAAACATCCCCTGGTGAGGCACTACCACAATGCTCACTCACCTCAATTGGTCTGAGGTGTCATCATGACCTACAGAAGGGGGACACAAAGGATCAATCTGTTGAGTCCAAGCTGGTGTACACAATATATTACAGGTGATGACACAGGAGTACATTAACCTCACTGTGGTAATAGTCTCTGCCGCCTCCTATGGCAGTCAGCAGCATTCTCCCTCCACTCTGCTTGTGCTGAAAGACAAAAGAGACTTGCAAGCCATGTGATATAGGTGTCAGAAGGATGCAGACAACAGTGCAAAGCTACAGCTCCACATATATGTGCAAACAAGGTGAAGCCAGACACAGTGTCACAGTCAGAGACACATGATACATATCATTTTGTATGTTCAATGAAACAGAAGCATGTACCCTACTGCATGTATGTGGTCACAGTCTCACATAAACACAGCCATGCTTTGCTCCACAAAACAATATAGTGCTGCAGCAATATAGTTGCTAGCAACATCACATACAACAGACAGTCAACCACAGCTGTCAAACGTACATCTTGACTTTTGTCAGAAGAAAAAAAGCTTTATGAAGAACAGTACTTTGAAAACAGAAAATGGAAATTGCGACATAAAATACAGTAGAAATGGCAGACATTCATAATACCATTTGTGACATTCCTGCTTTATCTGGATTTCTCATTTCTGGAGAAAATGAAGATTGTGGAATCACAGTTCATCACAGCAGTGCTTGCACTGCTGACCAGGACAGGGGATATCAGTTACCCTGGTAAGCTGCTATGTCCTGTTGCAACAGACATCCACATTATGGTATGGACCTGGATAAAGTCCCAGCAGCCACTCCCTGAACTAGCTGTGCAGGAGGTAAAGCATTATTGTATTGTCCTTGTTACACCAGGAAGGTGCTGTCAATGAGACACTAGCATTGACACTGACACAAATATACTGTAACCAATATGATAGGTTGTGATTCATACTTTACATGAAGAATAAATCTCATGCAGCACATCTTAGTGGCATACCATAACACAGTGTGCATATTTGCACAGCCTTCATTCATAAGTGAGTATGTATACCATTCCGGTGCTGTGCAATTGAACATATGTACACCTGAAGCACTTCTCTGAAACTCGGGGATTAACAGACATCAGCAGAATCCACCCTCATTAGGATATATGGGTTGCAAACCGGTACTTATCTGTGATATTTAACACCCAGCAACCACATCATTGGCAAAACACACCGCAAGTAAGCAGCAGTAGCTGTATTTGAGTAGCTTGAAATATTATCTGGCACTAGAAGGAGCAGTTTACAGGATGAGGCACAGTGGTCTGTGGTGCTTCAGTAATGTGTATTTCACCATTGTCATATCTATGTGAGTATGCACCTGGAAATAGTCTATGGTAACATTACTGTAACTATGGTAACACTACCAATCTGTAATATGCTTGCTTGTAACCATTGTTACAAATTGTGTAGTTTATGTTTTCGTATATATAAGGTTGTCTTTGTGTGATGTAAGCCTAAGACAGCAGGACTGTCTCCCTCCCAGTCTGGCCTACGATGTATATCATTAGTGTCATATATCCATGGACATTTGCCTGGACATCAGCTATGTACCACTACTGTAACTATGGCACCACTAGTTATGTGTATTAAGCTGGCCCATACCATGAATCTGCAAGTAAAAATTCTGTCACATTTGTACCTGTCTATATATAAATGTATCAGTGGAATAGCAGTACATAACATCAGGACTCCCTATTCCTTCCTATTCATGTCTATCCAATACAGGACACCTATTTTGGATGTCTAGACATGCAACCCATTTCAGCATTGCCCAGCACCCTGTGTCACCTATCAACCTCTTTCAGCCTTCAACCAATATTGTATTTGAAGCATTCATCTCTTACTCATACCTGTGGATTTCTGTGTGATACCTACCCTAGCTGTATACTTGCATGTCCATCCAATTTTCACTTTTGTTACCACTGGGGTACTACAATGTCCAAAATATATTTGTGGCCTCCACTGTCCCAGCCCTGTACAGCCCTATCATGTTGTGTACTGGCCAGCTGAAGTACTATGTCTTATAGCTAGCTGACTGTACCCAGACATCAGTGACCTACAACTGTGGTCTTCTCTCTTTCTAGGTGTACAGATGGAGAAGACATAAGATGTTAGAGAACTTCAGTTTTATTGAGAATTGTGATACCCCTGCACTGGCCTAGTAATCAACGAGCTTCAATCCTTACCACTGGCAACAGTGAGGGACATACACAATGGGAGGGTGACTATTACACACACACAATTTCCCTTAAGAACACACAGAGATCGTAGTCAGTCTGGGGCTGGTTTCTCCCTCTTTCACCAGATCCCCAATAAGACTCCCCACTGGCACAGCTATAGGGTTAAGATCTCAGCTGAGGGGTCAAGGCAAGACCTCCAGTACCCTCTATGTCCAATCAGTGCTTCATGTCCCTGCCCAAGTAGCTCACACACACACACACACACACACACACACACACACACACACACACACACACACACACACACACACACACACACACACTTTGAGATTGGATTTATATACAAACATACAGACACACCAGGGGAAGGTAGGCACTACTAGCTATGCCCCCTTCTGCCCAGACTATAAGGTAGTTATCAGCTAGAAGAAGGCCCTTACAAAGGGTGACCCATCCTACTGTGTAATGTTACTGTTATCTAAATGGTAAGTGTGACCAAGACTTGCAAGGTTATTTAGGAGTGGCCTGTACAGTGTCACCAAATACATATTCAAGTACTCTAAGAACTCAAATATGTCTCACAAAGATGGGTTTAAATATATTTAATAATAAATAATAAAAGAACAAGACAATACTCAATCAACACAGTAAGTACAGATTTCAGAATCACAGGAAATATTTTAAAACAACATTGCAGGACAGTCTCAAATAAATATAGAAAACATCTAAACTAATCTGTACTATATTCCTATCTATATCTAAAAGATACTAGTCCCTAAATAACTTACTTACAGAGCAAGGCAAATGCAGATGACTGGGTGTTCTTGCTAGATCCAAGACAAAACACAAAATGCAAAGTCTCTCTCTCTGAGAGAGACTTAAATTAATATCATACATTACTGCTGGATCAGCTTGGATGACATCACTTTTTGTCACCTGCCTTTAGTTCCCAGGCTAACAGAAACTAACATCTCTGTGTTAAAAATACACATCTCTCAGATGTTTGCTGAGAACCAGAAGTCGTAAAACAATTAAACACTTTTACATTTTAGACCTAGTAATTACTTCTCTCCAAGGCCATAGAAAATCCTCTAGCTCTAGACATTGTGTCTGCTTCACTGAAACTGAGAGATAACAAAATCGTAAAACACTTTAATTTCAACTTATTTTCTTGAAGTTTTGTAAGTTAACTCTGTATGTTCCAGCTTCTATTATTAAAACATACATTTGCACAGTTATATAGTTTATATATACTTCTGTTCTTTTCCAGTGGGGTACACTGTGGACACATCCTTGAAGCTCAGTACTGTACAAACCATGTTCAACACACACTTCTACACCAGTAGTTTAATATACACATAACATATAGTTATCTTATATTTGTAAGATAAGCATATGAATCATGTTGATATTCAGAAATGACATATGATTATTTACAAAATTCCAGATAGCTGGGCTGGCAGTGTCACAAGAATGATCTCCTGCTAAAGGGTCTCAGAACTCTTAGGCAGCACCTGAGGAAAAAAGGGGGAGGTCAACCAGTCTCTCTGGGACCCTGTGTGGGACAAAGTGGTCCACAACATGAGTGCTGTGGGTAGGAGGAATCATGCTACACAGAAATGATAGACGCATGTGAATGACATGATACAGTGGGTCTCACAGAAGGCATGCAGCATAGGTAAGAAAAGATCTGCAACTGTAGGGGGCCTACCTCCCACTACAAGTCTCACAGATAAGGAGTCATTCTTAGCATCCCTTTATGGAGACAATGAGGGCATTGGTATCATAGAATGATGGATGGACATAGGTGCTGATATTGTTCAAACTCCACATATCTCACATGGAGACCAACCAGGTTAGTTGCTATAGCACATATCCTACAGTGACCACTGCATATGTTTCCCAAAGGTACATTAGGTGTTCAGACTCAAGAAACTGCCAGAATAGGTATAAGTATGTTGTTTCTCAACATGTGTCCAGCTTCAACACATGTTGCAGGAGTGGTCACTGTGAGTTTTATTTTTGTCTTGTGCATTGACAGGACAGATCACGTCTACTGTGACACCTTTAGAGGCTGTTCTCAAATAACAGGCTGAGGACATCAACTGTGTGGGGACTAACAATACTGCCAACACACATGGAGTCAGATTCTCAGGACACATTGGCATTGTCTGTCTCTGTCCTAGGTGGTCCTGCATTGTCTGTGATATCATTGGGACCACACCCACAGCTGCTCTACTGGAAGCATAGCATGGCAGCTGGCCATCCCTGTTAAGGGGGATCCCCTCTGACTAAGGCATTGCTGCCACTTCTCCTGGGCCTCCTCTGCCAGATCAGTGCTCTGCATCAGACATTTGTATACCAGCTTTACGGTAGTCTACATGAGGGTCTCAGTACTGTCCTGTGTCACAGTCAGTCACAGATATAGACAGATCTTCGAATCAGTCAGCAGATGTGTGGGACTATAATCTGAGCAGAGTCTGCAACTACCCATGCTAACTGACAGGTGTGGTGCTAGGCTTCCATGATGATATTGCCCAGCAGTGCCAGTGCTTCTGAGAGACAGTGGAGTACAGATATGATGCCATGATAGGTCTCCTGAGAGCTGTGGTGGCACATGGTATCATGTTCATCTCCATGTAATCCTGCTACATCCAACCATCATGGACATGTAGTGCCTTCCACACCCAAACCATGGAGAAACATGTGCATGACACTAATTCCTCACCTAAGTATGTTCCATATCCCACTTCGGTTGATCATTAACTTCCCCACCTACCAGACTGCGTAGACAGCCATGTGTCCCATTAGTTGGTGTCTGTGCAACATCATCCAGAAGTGGTGATGGATGATTTAAACAGGGCCTGCTATTGCAGGTGCCCAAGTCCCCAGGTCTGACTGCTGGGCTACTTTCTTCCTCATAATCATATTATATAGCATGCAGCATACTATGATGAGTTTGCAAGCAGTGGGAGGGGCATACTGCAATACCTTACCAGCCATGCTTAGGAAGATGAACTAAGCTATCAGTAGGCCAAACACTAACACTACTATACTACTGATCTGGGCATGAACACTTTTATATTGGCTGTTTGGCCACACATTGTGGTTTCATATGGGTGTCAAACATCAGGACACTAGTGGGTATCTTGTGTCATCTGCAACACTGCACTACAGTAGGGAGGGAGGGAGACATATGTATGTACTGTCTATTAAGTGGCCCAGTGGGATGTCTCTTCAGACAGACAGGCAACACACTCCCTTTCCTTTACAATGCATGTTAGCCCCATCCATATGGCATAACACTCCAAATATTAACAGATTCCATGCGAATCATTACGACATTTGATAAAACACACACACAATCTAAATACTGATACATATCCACATAGCAAGCCTTTCAACATTGTGTACCCTCAGTTGAACATGGTGGGGGGTATAAAATGTTATTATGCATCAGGAGAACACCCAAGCTTATTACTTGTTTTCAGGATACCCTTTTGCTGGCAGGAGAAATAGCTATCCTAGCTCAGCCATGGCTGATCTTAGGCTAATTAGAACTGTTTGGCCCAATAGAGTCCTACTCCCATAGGGGCCCACACTGGGTTGTGGCAGGATCATTATATCTTCTATGGCCCACAAGATTTGCCTAAGACTCTGCAGCAAAATGCAAGGCATTTTCCTACTTGTAGTCTTGCTTATGCAGTAGCTACCTATCTCAGAAGAGTGGATCACATTTACTGTCATTCTCTGCACTAGATGCTAGTATAGTATTATTAATACTGCAGTTGTGTTAAACTTGTATGACTCACAGTGTTAGCTGCACGTTCTCCTGTAGTAGTTAGTTGCAGCTGTTGAGTAGTCAACAGGGTTTTCAACCCAAAACTGATCAGATTAACCATCTGGTTTTATTTATCACTCCAGTTACTGTTGCAGAAAATAGAAAGACCATGTTTAATATAAAGACTGAGAATGGTCCTGTCCTCGCTTTTGCTTCTCTCACTGACATGGAGTATAGAACTTCTTCTAAATTAATATAATTATAAAAAATAACTGTGGAATAGTCAGACTTGGGTAGTATGAAAACAAAAGTTATGAAGCACAAACAAAAAAGTGAACAGATACTGTGATGTGAGATAACTTATAATCACAAAGACTTAGACTTCAGCAGTATGGTAGAAAAGCTCTTATTGCAAATGCAGACCAAAACAAAATAATCCAAGAGAAGTGAAATACAGCTTATATATGTAGGGCAGAGGAAGAGAGAAATGGATAGAAAAAAATTATTCCACTTGGTTGAAACAGAAAAGCAGTAACAAACAGTTTGATTCATGAAGGCACTGCAAGGATACCACAGTTTCACTGTCACATACAAAATAGGGAGGAAAAGACATATAGAAACTTAAAGGTAGAAAACAGTGGGGATAGATTAGGAGGAATTTTTTTTTTTTGGGGGGGGGTTGTTTGTTAACCAAGTAAGTGAGCTATTCCAAGGACCTTTTTCAGAAATGACATAGACTGCAAGGCAAAAACAGTATTATCTGGGATACAATGCACATTTGCTATGCAATGTTACAATGATTAGGACACAGAAATACATTTTGCTCTGCTGTAGTACACAATAGATAACTTATTAACAGAGGTACTAAAATATTGCATATAATCATATAATATACATAATACTTGTAATCAGATAAATGTTATACATTCCACAAACACAGATTATTTATATTATAGGTAATTTTACGTTGAAATCCTTTGCAAAGATTTATATATATATATATATATATATATATATATATATATATATATATATATATATATATCTTGTGTAGGACTATCACAGTGTGCTTTAAACTCATTATTCTCCTAACATCTTAAGTCTCTAGCCAGGAGTCCACATCTACCTCTGGTAATACGATATTTACAAATATCAGACCATTAAAGAGAATTAGGTGTGTGCTATTATGATTTGGCTAATCTCAGCTGGCAGAATGTGACTTATTGGGTAGGCTGTGGTTAGCATTTGTATTTATTATGGATATATAGACTTTTCCAGCTGTTATCAGTAAAGCATTAGTATTCTTCTTTTAGGTACTTTTGAAATATTTTTTTTAATTTGTTTAAGGGTTTTATTTTTCTTATTTCACTGGGAATGGCATTCCAAGTACTATGCAATCTCTGAGAATGCCTTTTCAGTTAATGCGAATGTATGCGGGGGTCTTATCAGGAACAGGCTTCCTTGATTTCATGTGAGTAAATTCTACTTCTTATCTGAGGTTTGCTAAGCATGAGAGGGTAATATGTGTTCAGCAGGAAGAAACATCAAGCTGTTATGGGCAGCTAGCTGATATTTTGTATTAGTCAGGCCATGACGTTCTCTTCGATACATTAAATGAATAAATCATACTATTTTTTCTGTTGTTGGGAGTAAATTAGTATTTTGATGGGAGAGTAATGTGATAATTGGGTGTTTATATTCATTTTTGGAATGATAACATACAATGATATGATCTGCCTTGGGTCTCTGGTAAGGAGATGTGCTATTATAAATTCCAGCTGGATTTAATACAAGTTCCACTTGTATTTCTATGTCATTCTTAAATGAAAAATATCACTCCAATGACACTAACAACCATATTCAAATGAAAAGGGTAGTTGCCATGTGGGAGGAAGTAGCCAATGCCATCCTGAGGTGGAAGTGTGATTTGGCTCACTGCACTGGCGACCACTACCAGTTGGTGGAAGATCAATTATGGAAGGAGCTTACAGGCTCACACTGCACTGTGGCAGTGTGCTGCATCACCAGGAATGTATGTGTGGTAGCACAACATACATTACTGTGAGTAGTAGCAGGTTTGGAGCCTGCAAGCCACCCTTAGGGATGGGAGTTAGGAAAACCCACAGGATTATCAGCCTGCTCCCTGCTTCACAAATCACAAGCTATGAGGGAATTAATGGGGTGATAGGACTGTCCATTTGCAGAACAAATGGGGTAGAGGGCTGTCACCCTGTCAAGGGATGTCCGCTTCTCACTCTTGATAGGAATGCATAAGACAGTAGGACATGGGTAGGTAGAGAGGTAGAGAACTCACTAGACAAATACCACAGATAAGTGGGACTAAGGGGAGTAAACAGGGGGAAAAAAAAGAAGGGACTCCCAGGATTGAGGTATTTGATTGCAGGTTTTTATTTGTACTTAACTCAAGTTCATAAGATATGTCAAGGTGCTCAATAACAAGTCTGTTTCACCCTTAAATGTTAAATGATTGCTGTGTTAATTATGCTCTTATTCCTCCCCAAAAAATGAGGCATAGTTTCCTTTGTTAAATCTCTACCACTTACCATATAAATAACATTCTATTTATCCAATGCAGTCATCATGGACCTGGATATCTGTGTTGATAACAGACGCTCTATCGACCACCATTTCTCTATGGTGGTTAGAAAATCTTTCTACTTTGCACAGCTTATCTTTCATGGTATCTCTTCAAGATCCAGAGTAGTTATTCTTTCCTTATTTGGACCATCACTGATTATAAATCCCCCTTTCTCATGTAGCTCACTAAGCACTTAAACAAATTCAAAAGACCTCAATTTTTCCTCACCAAAAAGATGTCATGTCTTAGTACCCTTAACTATTCTAATATAGGAAAAGCCCTGTCCATCTACTCAGCATCATACAGACTCCTGAAAGGTGATCTGTGTTTAGCTTTCCATGGTATGAACAAACAGAACTGCTTAAACTCCTTCACCTACAGAGAACTAGTACTAAGGAAAACATCCACTCTTGAGACCTAAACCTATAGTACTACATCAACAATGCCACATGGTATAGTAGGCATCTAACCCAACAATTATCTCATTTCTGAAATAGGCTGCTCTTACATATCAACCAGAGTACTTCCATAACAACCTTTAAAGCCAGTCAAGATTACTGAATGGGTGATCATAAATTTTCACTTGGAATTTGTGGGAAAATCTACTTAATGGGGAACATTTTCCAAAAATACTGGGTGATGTGGCTAAGCTCCTTGATGGTGTCTTAAGCCATAAGTTTATTAATAACCTATGTATGTGCCCATCTCAGTATGGCTTTGTTCCTTTGGTGAAAATATTGCTGCAAACCTTAATAAAATCAACAGATAAAAGCATGACATGAGGAATATTTTAATTAAGAATTTCAGCAAAAGTAATGTTTCTTACATTTTAAATCATTGTCTCATTTTCATATTCTTTATTATAATTTTCCATAATAATCACACACCTATACATAATCCTTAAACAAATAATGAAGTTCTGACAACATTGAATTTCCTAAATGTAGCCACAGTAAATACAACCAATGTGTTAAGGGCAAGGATGCTTCCTTATCCATTTCCTTTTTATGTTAGCTTTAAATTCCTTACTTTGTAATCAGTCTTGATCAATATTTGGACTATGTTTCAGTTATTGCAGAGCTTTTTGACATGTTTTTAAGACATATTAATAATAACACTGAATCAGAAATAAGAAATGTTATCATTTAGAACATTTTCCAGGAGGTCTAGAATACTCTCAGTTTTGTAATAATCAAGTGAAGTCAATTAAACTAGTGTCAAAAGCTAATATTACATTCAGGGCTACATATACTATACTGTACATTAGGTATATAGAGATATAGTTGGCGACCCTAAAATGACACTACAGTCAAAACCAGTCTTGCAGAAATATTTGGCAAAAGATGAAAACAAATATAACTTTTATCAGTCACTTTATATTATCTTACTCAGGTCTGTAAACATGCTAAAAACCTATATTTTACAACTGAACTGGGATTAGGGGTTGGCATAATGGTTAAGGTGTTTACCTCACAAACACAAAGTACAGGGTTTGATTCTCATTTTTGAAGGGAAATTGGCTAGGCCTAAAATGGTCTTTAAGGCAGCTAGCCTAGTACTTACCTATGAAATCATTTAATATGCTTTATCTAATTATACTCTGTTAACCCTATTTTGGATTGAAAGACTTAGACTTTCCTTTCAATTTCTTTGGCATAGGAAACCCTAGCTGCTGATAGCTATAACAGATTTGTTTTCAAAAGAGACTGTTCTTATCTGATCCAAGTCTGTCTTATGATTATTTTTTTACACTTTGGGTTTGGCTTCAATATGACAATATGTTATCATGAACAATTTACATTTTATTGTTAGGTATCTTAACAATCTGAAATTATCTCCTTCTGTTTAATAAATGTATGTGCTGTGCTTTCATAACTAAGTTTTATTATTATGTTAGAGCTGGGACACATAGATCTAGAAGCACAATCTTTTCATCTTCTCTTCTCTTTCGACTGTTCCCATTAGGGGTCACCACAGCAGATCATCTATTTCTATTTCTTCCTGTCCTCTGTGTCCTGCTCTGTCACACCAACCACCTGCATGTCCTCTCTCACCATATCTATAAACCTTAAATTAGGCCTTCCTCTTTTCCTCTTACCTGGCAGCTCCATCCTTAGCATACTTTTCCCAATATACCCAGCATCCCTCCTCAGCACATGTCCAAACCAATGCAATCTCGCCTCTCTGACTTTGTCTTCAAACCATCCAACCTGAGCTGACCCTCTAATATACTGATTCCTAATCCTGTCCATCCTTGTCACACCCAGTGCAAATCGTAACATCTTTAACTCTGCCACTTCCAGCTCTGACTCCTGCCTTGTTGTCAATGCCACCGTCTCCAACCCATACAATATAGCTGGTCTCACTACCCTCTTGTAGACCTTCCCTTTCACTCTTACTGGTACCTGTCTGTCACAAATCACTCCTGACACTCTTCTCCACCCATTACACCCTGCCTGTACTCTCTTCTTCACCTCTCTTCCACACTCACTGTTGATCCCAAGTATTTAAACTCATCCACCTTTGCCAGCTCTACTCCCTGAATCCTCACCATTCCTCTATCCTCCCTCTCATTCACACACATGTATACTGTCTTAATCCTGCTGACCTTCATTCCTCTCCTCTCTAGAGCATATCTCCACCTCTCCAGGGTCTCCTCAACCTGGTCGCTATTCTCACTACAGATCACAATGTCATCTGCAAACATCTTAGTCCATGGGGCCTCCTATCTGATCTCATCTGTCAACCTATCCATCACCATTGCAAATAAGAAAGGGCTCAGAGCTGATCCTTGATGCAATCCCACCTCCACCTTAAATGCATCTGTCACTCCCACTGCAGAACTCACCACTGTCACACTACCCTTGTACATATACTGTACCATTCTTACAGACTTCTCTGCCACTCCCAACTTCCTCATACAAATACCACAACTCCTCTCTAGGCACCCTATCATATGCTTTCTCCAAGTCCACAAAGACACAATGCATCTCCTTCTGACCTTCTGTATATTTCTCCATCAACACTCTGAGAGCAAACATCGCATCTGTAGTGTTCTTTTCCGGCATGAAACCATACTGTTGATCACTAATCATCACCTCCCTTCTTAGGTTCATAGGCAGGTACTAGGCTATCGACCCAAGGGCCTAAGTAAGCCTAGCCAACAAGGTTCCCTGGCTTATGCCACCCAAGAAAGTTAATTTCCTGTGCCCCTGTCAAGCAGAGCCACAGAAGTGATCCCGAGGGTGTATTTCCTATTTCCCATCCACTCATCAAGATTTTTCTTGAAGAGTGCTAATGAGGAACTTTGCTTGACATAGATGGGTAGCTTGTTCCAGAGTATAGGAAGTATCTGGGACAGGAATCTATCCCTCCAGCATGCCCTGTTTATTGTGGTGACAAGGTTTAGGTCCCTAGAGCATGTAGCTCGGAGGGATTGGGATTTCTTTAGGTGTAGCATGTCCAACAGCTCTGGGTTTAACATAGCTTTATATGTTAGGCAGAGATCACCTCAGAGTAGGTGATATGCTACAGAGTAAAGCTGAAGTTTTTTGAAACTGTCAGTGTAGGGCATCTGTTTGAGGCCAGTAATCCTCTTTGTGAGGTACTTCTGTGGCCTTTCCAGCTGCTGCAGATGTCTTGTGAAGTACCTTCCAAAAGGGGCGTTGTACTCTATAATGGATCTAATGAGTGCTGAGTAGAAGGGAACAATGACCTCTTTTTTCCTGGATGAGAACCCTTTTGTGATGAGGTGTGCCACATAGAAGGATTTCCTGACTACTGTGGCGATGTGATTATCAAAGGAGAGACTACTGTCCACCTAGATCCAAAGGTCTCTTATCACACATTAATTAGACTGCCATTTATGTGGTAGTTCATGGGTACAGAGTTTTTACCAAAGGGGATGACAATGCACTTTTTGGCATTGAGCTTAAGGCCATGCCTCTGACACCAGGCATCTGTCTCAGTGAGGCCCTTCTGTAGGATGTCCACATTACTTGGGGACTCGACTATGTCTCCTAGTTTGCAGTCATCTGCAAACTTCATTAGCCAGAGGCCTTCTGTGTTAGCCTGTACTTCAGAAAAGTAGATATCAAACAGGAGAGGTGCCAGAACGAAACCCTGTTGTACTCCACTTGTCACTGGTTTGAAGTCAGATTTAGAGTCTGCAACTTTTACAGTGTGGGTTCTGTCAGTGACCCATTTGGCAACCCATCTTGTGATGTAGGGATTTATACCTAGTTTAGTGAGTTTAGCTATAATTCCAGAATGGGGGATAGTGTCGAAAGCCTTGTCGAAGTCAAGATAGGCTGTGTGAACCACCTTACCCTCATTTACGGCTTTGGTGACTGCCTCAAAGAAGTCAATCAGGTTCAGAAGGTATGATCTGCCTTTCACAAACCCGGACTGGGTGGGGTCCAGTGTTTGCAGGCTACCAGTGTTTTTGTTTATGAGTTCCATAATGATACGTTCCATGGCCTTGCAGACCAGGCTCATCAGGCTAATAGGGCGATAGTTCCCAGGATCAGTGGTGGCTCCCCCTTTGTGCAGTGGGATAACTGTTGCTGTGCACCATTCAGTGGGCACAAAGCCTGGCGTGAGACTATGATTGAACATGGTGCTTAGATGGGGAGCCAGTTCGTTCTGAAGTTCATGTAAAATGCAGCCTGGGATGTCGCCCGGTCCCATGGATGCTGTGTTTTTGGTTTTAGAGAGTGCAGCTTTTACCTTCATATATGTGATTACAGGGACTCTGCATTCTTCCTGTATAGATATGGGCCATTTAGGGGGTGACAGGGAGGTAAAGTTAGCACTGAACTTATCTGCCAGGATGTTGGCAATATCAGTTGGTTCTGTAATTTTCATGCCATTGTGATGTAACTCAGAGCAGATCATGGTGTTGCCATTGAGATTCTTGACATAGCTATAGAATGCTTTGTGGGTGCCCTTAGAATCAGTAGCGATTTTGTTTTCATAGCTAGCTTTGGAGGATCTTATAAGGGATCTCAGCTTCTTACTGAGGCTGACAAAGGAGCTCCTCCACTCATGGGATTTTACTCTCTTTTGCAACTGTTTCTTCCTTCTGTTGTAGAGTTTGTTTATAGCAGGGGACCACCAGATTGGGTTTCTTTTTTTTTGGAGGATAGCATCTTGGTTCTGTTTGGGATAGCATGATCCATACACTTGTGTAAGTGCTTATAGAGTGCATTTGTGTAGGATTCAGCAGTTGTAACTGTATTGTCCATCTGCTTGGGTGTCATGAATTTCACCACTTCTGTTTTAAGAAGCATGAAGTTGGCTTTGGAGAAATATTTTACCGTGGCTCCCTTAATAGTGGGGGTGGGGCGGGATGTGGATATCTAGGGTGATACCTTATGGTCAGATCTGACCAACGAAGAGTTGATTTCAGGTGTGGAACATTGGTCATTCATGTTGGTAATGACTAGGTCTAGGATATTGTTAACCTAGCTTCCACTACTCTTTCCCATAACTTCAAGTTGTGATAAAACAGATGAAAAGATGGGAAATACAATCTTTTCATCTGTTTTCCTATATTATTTAATTAAATACATATCAACAGATCTGTCAGAAACTCCAGTACTTAATATTATGGCTAAAATATTCTGTTAAAATGTACTTTTTAAACTGGAATTTTTTGTTTCATTTTTATAACATTGTGAATTAATCTTTTCCGTAACAAGGAGATTGAAGTGAATTACAGCCTAACCAGTCTATGATTCATATTCTATTTAGGAACTTAGATTCCCTCTGAATCAGCTGATTCAGAGGGAATCTAAGTTCATAAATAGAATACCAACATAAATGACCAATGTTACACACCTGAAATCAACTCCTCGTTGGTCAGATCAGGGTTTTCTTTTTGTTTTATCTGTTAGTCCTGGGAGAACCAGCCACTCCAGCAGGTTTGGAGAGCCTATGAGAGGGACCTACTCCACAATATGTAGCCTAAATTTTGTCTTATCACTGATATTCTGCTGAATATTCATCCTGAAATCCTTTCTTTGCCAAATTCACATGCTCATTTGTTTCCAAATGTGTGTCTCCTGTAGCATTGCTATTTGCATCCTGCATTTCTTAATATAATTTGATACTCTTTCCTTTTTGTTTACACCTGTAAGGCCATACATTCCAAGATAATACGGATAGTGTAGCCATTATGATAAAAAGCTATAGGTACCATCTATTATACAAGACATTTTTTTGAATGTGTATTTCCAACTTTTGTGTTGCATGCATACACTAACATTTGGCAGGTTGATCTTTTATACAGTTGTTACTTTTCATCTCCATTTGAACCTATGTCACATTTTTCATTTTTATAAAAACCTCAAACAAAACACTAAATACATTTTCAAAACACCTCATCCCCTATCAATTTAGAAAAAATACACAAAATTATGTACATCTTCAAAAATTAATTTTTTTCTACAAATAGGAACAATTGCCCCAAACTAACAGCTGCACCCTTAGGTGTTACCTAACCTAAAATTAAAATTACCCATGCTGACACCCATTCTACAGCCTCTGTTCCCACTTACACTGATTGCAGTGTGTTCTTTCTTATCTCTATTCCCCTTCCAAATTTGAAAAACAGATTGTGTGCTTTTAGAAAACATTAACTTTTAGCCCTAAAAAAGTAGCACTGGATATCTTTAAATAAAAAAATTGTACACTGTTCTATTGAATTAATTAAAGTATTATGACTGCTAGAGAGGCTGCCATCACTTGTTCACTTTCCATAATGTCTCACTTTATTTTTCACTGAGCTACTTATCATTGTACCTTTAAATTTTGCATTTCGTTCAGCAAAGAATGCTCAGAAATCCCAAGATTAATTGCTGCATCTGCAGACAGTTGGTCTTCATGTACAAATAGTCAACAATGAATCTTGTAAATTTCACTCAGAACAGAATGTATGGCTGCTTTCACCTACAGACATCTTGACTCACACTGAATATTTGCTAATGGAAAAAAACAAGCTAATACCTTGGCAGATATAAGCAACTTAGCATTTTTCATGGCTTTCGTCATTTTGTCTTACTTTAAAGCCTACTTGCTTAGAAAAAAAACTTGTTTATATCTTAAGTCAGTGACATTAATCTAGGCATTCACCTTTGTACAAATAAGGGAAAATATCCCAATTCTAAATATAATATTATCAGTGCACTTTTACACCCCACCATTAAACTAATATTTATCCATCCTTTCTTCTCTTGTTATACTGTAAAGCCTATATTTCTTACAACTAAAAAGTGCTTGTTTAATTTAATGTATTCTAATAATTCTAAATTCATAAGTTTCTGTTAACAAGGTTTGCGCTTTAAGGCCATGGATGGACTCCGACTCCTTAAAGTTAGGATTATAAACTTTCATTCCTACCCAAGAGTCTAAATTCCTTTGCAAAGTTCTATGGTATGTGATCGCCAAATGGAAATATGTAAGCTGTTCCACCTTGCCAGAATCACTTGAGTTATAAATGCACTTCTAAGTGCAGTGTAATTATTATTTGTACACATTTTAGGTTGTTGTGATGATGAGTGTTTGTATTTGAATACATTTCTAAATTGAATACAGCTCTTAATTTTCCATTATTAAGTGCTTTACAAGCCCATATTGATTTACCTCTGTAATATCTGTAGTGTATAGACCAGAGAGCCAGCTGTTGGTATCTAGGTTCATATATCAGGTTTACAGCAGATCAGATTTATTTTGGCATCAATTTTGCCATCCTTTTATCCATTATAGACATAAACACTTAATAATCATGATTTAGTTTTGAAATGGGCCTGTATGATGCTGGATTTCTAGGCATTACGGCTACTATGGCTTTCTTCCAGGATGCTAATACTTCTCTTCCTCTTAAAATACAAAACCTTCCAGATTTTATCAGTTTTTTCCCTACTAGCTTCCAAACTTCCACAGGAATACCATCTCTTCCTGGGGACATTCCTGTAAATTGGTTATACATCACCATTTTTATCTCATCTCCTCCTATCCTAACTATTAGTAATTGAGCCTTCTCTCCCTCTAGCCTTGGCATATTTAATTCTTCCATAAATATTTCTATTTGTACCTTTTCTTGATTTCCATATTTCTCTGCTTTATACAGGCTTTCATACAATTTCCAAAATATTTGTAACACTTCCACAGGATCCCTTGTTATCTTCCCTGTTAGGGGCTCCCTAAGCTTGGTGACAGCCCTTTCTTCTTTCTGTTGCCTGCGTCATTGTGCTAAAAGTTTTTGTGGTCTAGAATTATTATCAAAAACAGTTTAACAGCAATTTTCCTAAACTCATGCATATTATCGAGGCAATCCCTTATTTTCTGTCTAGCATTCTATAGTTGCTTCTCTTCTTGTTCTGTGAGACCCCCCTATTTTGCAATACTTTAATATTTGTCAGTTCCTCTAAATAATTCTTGTTACTTTTTAACCATATCTCCCTTTCTTTTATTTCCACTCAATTTTTAAATTCCACTTTAATTTTATCCCACTCCGTAGCCATATTTTCAGAAGAAGTTTCTATCTTCTCTAATAGGCCCTGAATAATTTCCACTATCCATTCCTGAAATTCCTCTCCTTTCAACAGATAGGTGGGAGAGTACCAGTGTCTCATTTTTATTTCATTACCCTGTGTTTTTATTTTAGTTATTATTGTCGTATGATCAGAAATAGTTATTGGGTTTGTATCAAGCCATCTACCATTTCTACTTCCCATTCCTTAAATTCCTCTCTTTTCAACAGATATGTGGGAAAGTGCCAGAGTCTCATTTTTATTTCATTACCCTGTGTTTTTATTTTAGTTATTATTGGCGCATGATCTGAAATAGTTATTGGATGTATATCAAGACTTTCAATTAAATGGACATGTTCCTGTGAAATGTAAATTCTGTCTAGCCTAGTCCAGTTTTTGCATCTTGGAGAATAATATGTAAATTAATTCTGAATTCCTAGTACTGAATTCACATCTTCCATGCCAAGTATTTTCATAAACTTCTTTAAAAATCTACCTCCTTTGTTATATTTCCATTTTTGGGCCCCCAGACACATCTTCACTGTTGCAAATCAAATTTCAGTCCCCACCTATAAGTAATATTCCTTGCTGAAAGCTGATTATTTCTCCCAGAATTTTCTTCAGCTCCATTACAGCAGTTTTCAGAGGAATATAAATACATGCCAGTAAAATTATCTTCCCTTGCCAGTAGCCCCTTAGTACTACAAATCTACTATTATTGTCTTTTTTCCTCTTCTATTATTATTGGAGCTCCTCTTGCAATTAATATAAGTACTCCTTTCTTTCTTTGCCCAAGGTATTCCACTGAATAACCATCCCAAAAACCTTTCTTTATCAAATTCACATGTTCAGTTCTTTCCAAGTGTGTCTCCTGTAGCATAACTATTTGCACTCTACATTTTAAATATAGTTCACTACTCTGTCATTTTTGTATTTATCCGTGAGACCATTCAAGTTTAAAGACATTATAGAAAGAATAATTTTCTTGAGGGATTATTATTCCCACATTTTATGTATAACAGCTTTTTTGTTAAATTTCTTGTTCTAGCTTTTGGGTTACATGCATGCACTGTTTGGCAGGTTAATCTTTTATACAATTGTTTCTTGTCATCTCTATTTGAGCTGTTGTCACGTCTTGCAGAACTTTTTGTTTTATTAAAAACCTGTCACTCATCTAGTCAGGTCTTTGTGGGTTCTGTGCAACCAGATTTATTATGTACAAGCACATTATAATTATAGCTATTAACTTCAACTTAGGTAACTTATATACAAACTAACTACATTCATTTTTACATGCTTACTCTCTGGCTGCACTTTCAAAATGGCACTAGGTGCAACATGTGCCTGCTGTTTATACATGCACGTCCATCAATTGCTATACTTCTTAAAGACCCATCATCACACACTATGCTCTCCATCCTCCCTGTTTGAGAATGAGATCATACAATGCAGAGGATATCAGTTAACATGCAAATAATACAACTAGCTTTTTTGTCATGCATTATACAGAACTATGTATGTATATAGAGTTATGTCCAAGTCGCCGTGTATCTCACACCCAATTTGGACGTGCGACCAAATCATGTGATATAAAACTGGGAATTATACTTAGGGACTGGAACTGTCTCTGCTGACTGTTCAACCTTAGGAATATTGGGAACATAAAGATCGCAGTAATGAACCAGAAAAACTATGCAAACTCCCCAAAAAGCACAAATTACTAGAATGAAACAGTCCGTGTACCACTCTGTATACAAAATAAAGGTTTAATCCACAAAGTTTAAAGATAAAATCTTTAAACTTTGTGGATTAAACCTTTATTTTTTATACGGAGTGGTACACGGACTGTTTCATTCCAGTAATTTGTGTTTTTTGGGGAATATTGGGAACATCCTTAGGAATAGAATCAGAAGGTAGAACATTTTCTGGAACAGGAACAATGCCTAGATTGCTCTGAAATCTAGAGTCTGTATCACAAGAACAATGCTGCGATAACAGTTCTGGTACAGGAAGGAGATGTCTGCGATTTCTCCTGTACCCCACACCCTCAGATTCTACAAAGTAGGATCTCGGTTTGGTACATATACCTGTTACTTGACCCAGGGCCGGCCTTAGCCAAAATGGTGCCCTAGGCGAAGTAGTGCTTTAATGCCCCCTAAGCCCCACTCACATCATTTCAGCCACACCCACAGGGTCACTCCCCAAGAAAGCCAGTCCAGTCATTTCCTTAAATTATTTAAATGCAGAGGAAGAAAAAGATACCTTGTAATGTAGTTAAACTGCGACTATCTTTGCAGTATTTTCTACTTTAAATACCAGAGCGGGATCATGGTCAAATAGGGCCCTAGGCAGGGTAATAGACCACTCCTCCCACAACAGACCCTCCTGCAGCAACCCCTGCCCACCCCCCAGCAGCAGTCCCCTCCTCAGCCATTCCAGTGTTCCACTATTTGGTTATTTATCACCAGTTACCATGCATACTGTTCTCTTATTTGCTTCTATAGTGATTACAGATATTGAAATAAAATAGCACAAAGATAGTCATTTGCTAAACAAACAATACAGTCTTGCAATGAAAACAGACTTAGCATAAACAGTAAACTTCTCTGCCTTTAAAACGCACATTCATTGAAATGGCATGAAAACCCACATTATAGAAAATGCATCAGGCCAGTGGAGAATTGTTTACCTTTGGTTTGTTTTCAAAACTGACTCCTTTAGGGCCATGCATACATGTATTTGTTCTTTGGTTCACCTTCCTGATTGCATTGAATTATGTTCCTTGTATCACTACTTATTAACATGTGTTTTACATTTGTAGTTTTAAATATTCTTTTAATAGGCAATGAAACAAAATGTATGAACCAATAACTACCCATTTCAGAAATTTTCAACCATAAAATGCCACTCAAGACTTCTGTCATTACAATCCACCAGTATTACTCTAGTACAATCTCTGCAGAAGTAAAATCATCTGAATTCCACATTAAAGAAATCTGTAACTAATGAAGGGGTTGCTACTGGCAAACAACTTTACATATCAATGTTCTAGCTACAAGTGCAGTGCCTGCTGCCCTTGAAGAATTAACTGTCTATATTATATTACAAAATTGTAATAGGAAATGACTAACAAGTTCATAGTCACTAGGCAGCTCATACAAAGGACATACTCAGGAGTGTAGAACCCCTATCCCCCCTATAATGCACCAAATAAATCAACAATCATATGGGCACTGCAGTATCAACACTCCATCTGCATGGTGTGGAAGTAGAATCCACAGCCTCCTGCACCAAAAGCAATTATGCTACTAACACTGCTTTCAGATTCTACACCACAGTGTGCCATCTGATAAACAAGAAACAGCTAGTTGCACACTGAAAACATTTACACTTGTTAGAGTGTGTTTTAAATTTTAGTGTTGAACATTTTCCAGTAAGCAATGAAATAAAATGTATGAACCAATAATGACAAAACTGCCCATTTCAGAACATTTTAACTATAAAAGGCCCCTCAAACGTCTATCATTGCATCCCACCACTATCAGTCAATAAGCATAATCTCTGCAGAAGTAAAATTCATCTGAATAATTTTACACAAGAGATTTGTAACTAATGAAGAGGCTGTTACTGGCAAACAACTTTACATTTCAGCATTTCATCTACAAATTCAGTGCTTGCTGCCCTTGAAGAATTAATTGTCTACATTACATTAAAGAAAAAATTGGTACACTGGTAATATTGCAATAGAGAATGCCTGAGAAACCATTTCAGAAAGGTTCATAGTTACTAGGCATCTTAAACAAAGGAGGGCACACTATGGAATGCAGAACCCTATCCCCCCTTAAAATGCAGTGAATAATTGGCAACTACAGCATTACATACCATGTCTCCATACCTCTCAACCTCTTAGCACAAGAAATCTGAATAATGCCTAAAATAATGGGAGGGGGCAAAGGCCCCCACACAGGGGCAGATTATAAATATTGCACTTACATACTTCGAAAGTTGCTAGAATAACATTTGTTATAGCATGCATTTTCTAAAGGATGTGAAGGCTGAAACTCAAATGTTTGCATTTAGTTGTTTAAACCATCAGTGATTTGCCAGAAAACTACACATTTTATGAGGAACAGGTCAAAAATATGAGGCAAAAATCTGGACAATTGAGATGTATGCGTACCTCTCAACCTCTTAGTGCAAGAAATCTGGACAAAGCCTAACATGATGTGGATGCAATGGCCGAAAAAATACGGATAGATTTTAAATATTGCACTGTTTTTAACTTAGAAAAGTTGCTAGAACAGGATTTGAGTTAATGTGCATTTCTGAAGGATATGAAGTCTGAAAGTTGCCTATATATTCAGCCCAAGACTTCCTGTGTACCACTACTGGCCAGAGGCAGATCCTAAATGTTTTATCCCATGCATGGGTCCCCTCAAATTTTCTATGTATGATCCCAGTTATTATCATTAAGGGTAATGTACAACTATCAGCCATGGAATGGGCAAGGTCAATCTAATCTAACCAAATAGGAGAGGTTAATTTGAGCATAAAAAGGGAAACTGGCTAGACTTAAAATGTCCTGCAAGGACAGCTAGCCTAGTACTTACCTATGACCCTATGGACAGTACAGAAGAAAAACATACATCAGGAATATCCAGCACTATGGATAAAAGCCTGCTTAGAATGTAACCAATGATATCATGAGCACCCAGCAATGCCAACTATGGAAAATATGGGGTGTCCATCTTTTTTCTTGGATGGGCCTACAGATGAAAATAGGTGGAGGTCATAGCAACAAGTGATGTGCCAATGAGAATGAAACAAATGGCAACTCAGTTATCAACAAAAGTAGATTGGGGGTATTACGGGTTAGTTCTTCAACTGAGATGGCTATCCTAATAGGCCACAAAATAATTTCTTCCAATAAAGATATTAAAACACTGTACTCTACATTCCTTATTGCGGTTATTCTATACAAAGACTAAGAAGGTACTCAGTGGACTTCCTAATCATTCTTCCAGAACTGGAGGTAGACATGAATACTACAGGTCTGCTAGCTCAGGGTCACTATTTACAAAGTCTGTGTACTGTATGGCCTAAGGTCATTTTAGCAATCATGCATGTGGCCATCAGGAGGCAGAAAAGTAAAGAAGCTATTCAAATGTGTACTTTATTACTAGCCATGAAACAAGATGATTTAAATTTAACAGTTTTTACTAAGGCCTGAATAAATCTACATTCTGAACCACACTTGCAGCAGGAATAGTTCTAATTATGCATTAGAACTAAAGATTAAGGAATTAGTATAATAAATATAATATAAAACAGTATAATTTAATGAATATGTTAATGATCTTTCAGTGAGTTATGTATAACGACTGAGTTTGATCCCCACATGCTCAGCTTTCGTGTAACTTGAAGGATCAATGGGTCATCCCTGAAAACAAGCAGATGCATTTAGTGGGTGTTACTTTAACAGCACCCAAGTAAAATAAGGAAATCAACAGTACATTACCTCCAGCATTCTATTCACCAAGAGGAGATAAACTTATATTTCTATTACTAAACATAATGCTCCTTTTAAGGGAAGCTTTCCAGCAAGGAATAATTAAGAATGTTTCAGATAAAAGCTGAAAAAATAATAAGAGACTATTTCAAAAGCACCAAAGACTCCAGAAATAAATAAAACTGAGTGTTACCATAAGTTGCTGCATGGCTAGAAATTCTAACTTTTGACTGGGATGTTATTTTCACTTGCTAGTACAGTGTGTGTGCGTGTGTGTGTGTGTGTGTGTGTGTGTGTGTGTGTGTGTGTGTGTGTGTGTGTGTGTGTGTGTGTGTATGTGTGTGTGTGTGTGTGTGTATGTGTGTGTGTGTGTTTATTTGGTTGACTTCAGTTCTGTGATTTACCACAGAACTACAAATTTTATAAGGACAGTTGAGAGGTATGTTGCTTGCTCATACACACACACACACACACACACACACACACACACACACACACACACACACACACACACACACACACAGCTAGCAGTACAAATACACATACCTTCTTTCTCACGAAGCAAAACACACATACCTTCTCTTTCATACAGCATCTACCAACTTGTTTAAATTCCATATCACAAATCAAAACCAAAACGGAGGCTCTACTGATAAAAAATTCCACCAAGAATAACAAAAATCAGTCCGTGGGAGACCGCAACCACTCAATTTATTATTAACGTCAGTAAAGTACAGTATAACGTTTTCGTTAGCATAAATCATTGACTTCATCAGATACATAGTGGATTGCCATGGCCTAGCTTATATACTATGTTACAATCAATTAAAACTTTCATTTAATTAAAATTTAAAGAAATACAAACACATTCACTGTTTAAATACAATACAGTCAATATATACCTTGAAAATGTTTATAAATGATACATTTAAAATTTAAAAAACTCATTTTTAAACAACCACCTAAAACATCAATAATGTTTTAAAATATTTATATCAAAAAATATATAAGGGTTGCTTAAAAACACCATAATATTTGTAAAAAATAATTTCACAGCTTACCAGCTTTCAGTTTTAGCAATGGGACAATAGATATAGTATAATTTAAGCCAGGGGTTTTATTGGCTTCTAAAAAAATTTGCCAATAGGTTTCCCTATGCTCTAATCTAATCTCCCAAGGACCCCCTCTATTGTCTCGGACCATGGTTTCTAATACGAAAAATTCAAAGCTAGCCTGTTGGCATTTCAGTGTATGCCAAAACAGGGCATTATTAGGATGTTGTTTCTGTACTTCATAATTATGTTTGTATATCCTCCTCTTCAGGTGTCTTTCGGTTTTACCACCGTAAAACCCTTGGCATTTTTGACAGGGGGCTATGTATATCAGCCCTTGACTATTGCAGTTGGAATAAGTTGTTGCCCTTATCCATCTATTTCTAGCTGCAATATATATTTTGTCAGTATGTGATATATATTTACATTGTGAACATGTTCCACACCTGTATGTACCTTTACGTAGGTTGGAAAATCTGTTAATACTGGGTTCATATTCCAGTAAATTCTTAATATTAATCCCCTTTCGGAACAGTTTTATGTCCCTAACCTACAATTTCTCACCATAGATGTTGATGACCTTTTTTCTGTCATACCGCACGAGCAGGGATTACTTTGGCCATGGCAATCCACTATGTATCTGATGAAGTCAATGATTTATGCTGACGAAAATGTTATACTGTACTTTACTGACGTTAATAATAAATTGAGTGGTTGTGGTCTCCCATGGACTGATTTTTGTTATTCTTGTTTAAATTCCACACACTCCTACTCTCTCATACAACACAAACAAGCACCTTCTCTCTCATACTCACACACCTACTCTCTCACACAGTAAGACACACACTTTATCTGTCATACAAACAGAATGACTCATTTAAATTCCAAACACATGCACACTTTCTCTCGCATACAGAAGCCCAGTTTAAACTACACAGACACACACATACACTTACCTTCTTTTTAAACGGAACGGCCACACGCGTGCACATGCAATTAACCCCTCTCTTGAAGTGCTAGTTTAATTTCCGCATGCAACTTTAGAACCTCTTCTTTACATCCACGCTGGCGTGCGTGCATGTGACCCATGAATGTTCCTCCTTAAAGGAGAAGACTCCACTACTGTCGAGTGAATTGTTTTTTTTTTTTTTTCTTTTGGTTAACTGGTGAAGCATCTGGCCAACCAGCAGGTATAAAAGTGGGAGGGCGCTCGCCCCCCGCCACACACACACACACACACACACACACACACACACACACACACACACACACACACACACATATGCTTCTGGCACCCTATGTTTTATTTGTTTTAATTAATTTACTTTTCTTATTATGCGTTCGCATATTCTGATCTAAAACAAGTGGTGAGGGCTTTCAAAATCCATCTGCCATATTAACACATACCAGTGAAGGGTTTTGCAAATATGCATCAATATACATACAAACACATATAACATCCTAGCTGACAGGTTCAGCGCAAACTCCCCCCCCCTCCCCACCAAAAGGGCAAATATCTATCCCAGCAGAGTGCTGCCCCCCTGACATCTCAGATGCTCAGGTAAGAGCCGCCCTCTCCAAATCAAGAAACACAGCATCAATGGGACCAGACAGTGTCCTGGGCTGCATCCTATATGAACTCCAAGAAGAGCTAAACCCAAACATAAAACTACTGTTCAATCTCAGCCTTACTACAGGATATGTGCCCAAAGAGTGGCGTACAGCAACAGTGGTCCCTCTCCATAAAGGTGGTGCCTCAATGGATCCTGGAAACTATCGCCCCATAAGCCTGACTAGCTTGGTCTGCAAAGCTATGGAAAGGATCATCATGGACCTCATAAATAAAGATATTGGGGACCTACAGACACTGGATCCTACCCAGTTCGGCTTTGTTAAGGGCAGATCCTGCCTCTTAAACCTGGTTGATTTCTTTGAAACAGTCACCAAGGCCATTGACGAGGGGAAGGTGGTCCACACAGCCTACCTGGACCTCGCAAAAGCTTTCGATACAATACCCCACTCAGGCATTATAGATAAGCTCATCAGCTTAGATATAAACCCCTATGTCACTAGATGGATTGCAAACTGGCTCAAGGACAGAACCCACATGGTTAGAATTGCTGGAGCCATGTCAGACTCCAAACCAGTTACAAGTGGTGTCCCACAAGGCTCAGTCCTGGGACCTCTCTTGTTCAGTATATATTTCTCGGAGGTACAGGCCAACATGGAAGGACTGTGGCTGACCAAGTTCACAGATGACTGCAAACTGGGCACCATAATCGACTCTCCAGCCGACACAAGCATCCTCCAAAAGGGCCTCATAGAAACAGACAGCTGGTGCCAGAGCCATGGCCTCAAGCTAAATGCCAAAAAGTGTATAGTCATCCCCTTTGGCAAAAACAAAGTACCCACAAATTACCACATAAGTGGTAATCCATTAAGTACACAAGAAGTAATTAGGGACCTGGGGACCCAAGTTGACAGCAATCTCTCATTTGACAACCACGTGGCCAAAGTGGTTAGAAAAACATTTTATATAGCCCACCTAATCATGAAGGGATTCACATCTAGATCAGGGGAGGTCATCGTGCCTCTTTACTCATCCCTCATCAGGCCCATAATTGAGTACAATGCCCCTTTTGGGATGTACCTTACCAGACACCTGCAGCAACTGGAAAGACCCCAAAAGTACCTCACCAAGAGGATCAAAGGGCTCAAACAGATGCCATATGCTGCCCGGTTAAAGAAACTCTAGCTCTACTCAGTGGCATACCACCTGTTCAGAGGCGATCTGTGCCTGACGTATAAAGCCATGTCCAACCCGGAATTAATGGACATACTGCACCTCAGAAAATCCAAATCCCATCGAAGCCACGCTCAAGAGACTTGAACCTCAGCACTGAAATAAATAGGACATGCTGGGGGGACAGATTCATAACCCAGAGGCTCCCTTCACTCTGGAATAAAATCCCAGTCCAGGTTAGGCAGAGTCCCTCATTGACTGTCTTCAAGAGGAATCTTAATGAGTGGATGGGAGATCATAGGTTTACCCCAGGTATCACTTCTGTGTCACTGTTAGACAGAGGCACAGTATACTAACCTCGAAAAAGGGCATAGCAAAATAAATTTAAAATGGCTAGGCTTATAAATGCCCTAGGGCAGATAGCCTAGTATGAACCTATGAACCTATGAAATTTATGCCAGTATTTGTAACTTTGCCCAGTGGCACAACAAGCCTCTGAATAACTGAACTTTGTGAAATAAGTCTCTCAGGCACTGTAACACTCTCAAAATTGTCATATAGCAGAAGTAATTTATCATCATTTTAAGAAACATTTCAAATAACTGAACTATGTGAATAAACTGGTCAGAAGCAACTCGGAACAAGAAACATTTTAAAGTAACTGCACTTTGGGAATAAATGGTGCACAACACACTGAAACTTCCCCCAAATGGTGGTACTTTGCTAGATAATTCTTTAAAATGCAAGAATCACTTTGTAATGCATTACTTTGGGAATAGACACACCCAGCATAAGAAACCTTTCAAAATGGCTGTACTCTGACTGTCCTCAAAAAACGAAAAACCAACAAATAAAATAAACAAAGAAAAACACTCCAACCACAGAAATATCGTAAGTGCTTTCATTTACTCAAAATAGGCAAACTTCATCAGACAGTTCACTCGCAATGATAAAACTCTTAAATAGGAAAACTTAATTGACATCAGCATAGCATTTAAAACAAACAAGACTTTTAAAGGGACAATATACCAAAGAATATATATAAATACTAAATATAACCCTAAACAGAATACATTTCAAACCATTATAAATATATACAATCTAAATATAAACTAATATATAAATGCATAAATACATATATAAATACAACCATAAATAAATAACGTTATCTCATTAATGCTTTCATTTTTAAAATGCTTCCAATAGAAACGGAATTGTTCAAACCAGGGAAAGCCAGGGCATTTAATTTTAATTGCCACATTAATTCTTTTTCATCCAATCTTAATGAAAAACGCCCACCCCTGATATTTTCATAAACCTTATCAATAACAGTAAATTCAAGCCTGTGATCAGGATAAATACTAATGTGTTTAGCCAGAGCATTGTTTAAATTCAATTTTTCAATGGCATACAGATGTTCATAAATCCTGTTCTTAAGTGGTCTCTCAGTTTTGCCAACATAAAAGGTATTACATAGAGTACAGGTACTGAGATAAACCACCCCTTTCAAATTACGGTTGAATTTACCCGTTATATTGTATTTCCTACCTGAAATGCTAAAGGAATTACTAACTTTCATATGTTTGCACCACTTACAGGTTTCGCATTTAAACATGCCATTATGAGGTAGATATAAATTTGGAGTATGATTCTCCAAAAGGCATTTAATATTTCTACCTTTCCTAAAAAACACTTTAGGGTGTTCACTGTACTTTATGAAACAGTTGCACTTTGCACACAAATAAACTATTCGGAATACATGCACAGTAATAAGCACACACTGTAAGCACTTTTACCAACTTTGAGATACTTCAAATAACTCTATTTATACCCTTGATACAATATGAAGTTATAGTTATGTCAAGACACAGAACTTTGCCAAAAACATGCAGTCACCTTGCTTTATTTATACTTAATGTGACCTTTTTACCCTTTTTATATTCATTTTGCTCATTTAATCTCTTTTTATGCCTATTGTATTTTTCTTGTGCTCGTTTACTCTAAACATGCCTGTTTTGCTTTAAACACATTTGTTTCACTTTACACATACGCATTTTGCTTTAAACATACTCATTTTGTCAAGTATCTTAATCTTAAACATTTTGCTTAATTAATAAACCTTTTGTGCCTCTTGCTTGTTTAATAATGCAGTTTGTGCCCTTGTAATGCTCTGTTTTAGCTTTTTTATAAAGTAAACTGTTTATGCAAGTTTTCATTACCTTTGGTTCTTTTCTGGCTCTTTTTCATGCTCATTTCTCTTAGTTTACCTGCACTGTTATCTCTGCACCTTGTGGCTGTAAATATCAATCTCTGGAATCCCGGTTCTGACACCATGTCGCTCATCTAGTCAGGATGTAATAGACAAGTCTTTGTGGATTCTGTTCAAGCAGCTTTATTATGTATAAGCACATTATGATTAAAGCTATTAACTTCAACTTAGGTAACTTATATACAAACTACATTTGAGCTACATAAAGCTGTATATTTCCCACACTTCCTGCATTAGTAGGCTGGGTCTCTTATCTTTTTTTTTTGTAAGTAAATATCATTTAATGCTGCACACAGACTGAGTGTTGTATGTGTCTTTATTGCTAGAACAGGTTTTGCATTAGCATGAATTTTCCAGCAAAATGAACTGTAAACTATGAAAACTCTAATATCTAGCATTAGTGCCCAACTGTAATCCTCAAAAAATGAAAAGTTTTATGAGTGATGGACAGGGAGACAATATCAGGCAAAATAAGAGGTGTTCTGCAAAAATCATGGACAGATGAAAGGTGAGATTAAGTGTCATTAGGCAAAATAAGAGACAATTAAGAATTATTGACTTTGTGCTGCAAGTGATGTGCTTGTATGCAGCAGAAGCAGCCTTCACATTTGTTTTCACATAAAAGGAATATAGAATGCATTGGGGTTTGTAGAGCAGATTAACCAACAATATGTAACTAACCTTAAAATTGAAAATTAGACAAAAATATAAGTAAAACTGTCCCAATCTGAAAATCTTGTCTCTCCCTCTCTCTCTCTGTACCTTTCTCCCTCTTGACTAGGTAATGGACTGTGCTGACCCCAACAATGATGTCAGCAAAGAAGCAGAATTTCCTGCTGAGTAATCAGTGGGGAGAGAGCCTGTTAAGGCTATGAAGGGCATTTTTTGGAAGAAATCTTCCTTAAAAAGAAAAATGAGAATGCAAACCTAAATGACGGAAAGACAGCCAATGTAAGCAACTACCTAGGAAATGTATTTTGAGAATGGATAAGGGACTTTGATTTTGTCAGTTTGCTCGTGATCTTTAACCTTTTGTTCTGTACTGCCAGAGGTGTTGATACTGACAATGGGGCTCTTTTTCATTTAGTTGCCAGTTAAATCAGTTAATAACAAATGTTTACTTTCAAGGTTGAACCAAAAGCACTGAGTAAAGCATTATAATGCATTTCAGCAGAACTGCTGGTACTTTGTTTTTACCACCTCACTGTGCATATTAGCAAAGCTTATACTGTAGCATGTTGAGTGGCTGAGATTTCCGTACCAGTTTAGTCCAAGAGTATAACTTCAAGCCCTCCGCCACATAAGCTGTCTACCAGCTTTCACCCTGATGAAGTATGCCTATCACGATCAGTCAGGTTTCTACAATTCCAGCAAAGCTGCAGTAATCACTTAATGTTCTCTTTGATAAAGAAAACTGCATGATCATATATTGCTGTTTTCCTGAAACTCTAATTGACATTTATTGCATGTGCATTGTTATTGATATTGTGATATTGTAAGTTAGTATAGCTTATTGTTCATGTTTCCTGTTAAACTGTCTGGAATCAGAAATGAAAACAGCCATTTCATCTTAGCAGAAAAAAAAGCTAAAGAGTACAAACAATGAGAAGGCCACTTCTTAGCCTGTCTGGCTTCATTATTTATTCTGTAAGTATTCTAAAAAACAGCAGGAGTGATTACTAAAACATGCTGCAGTTGTGAGCTTTGTTTCCATCTGCATATGGTAGTTAACGGTTATGTTGGTAGGTGCTCTAGGCACATGGAGCCCCAATACCCTTATAACTGAGATAGTACAGGTACCTTGTGTTATGTGATGCCAGACTGCTCTGTTTCTGATCACATTACCATTTGACAGGTGTCTAGGGACCATGCAGTTATGCAGCCAGCATTGTTGGCACTGAAACTGACGTACACCCTTAAAAGCAAAGTGTTGTTTTGAATAATATTTCACAGAGATGCATTATTAGTAAAGCAGTGTTTGGTACTATGTATATATAATCCCAACCCAAATCAAGCAGTTTTTAGTAAAGGTGAGAATTTCTGGAATGGAAGCATCCCTGTATGTTGTGGGACATTAAGGCTGTGTAATACATTCATGTACCGATAGAATGCTGCAGTTATAATTAACATCCCTATTTAGTTATTACAAAAAAGGCAAACTTTCAAGCTGTCTGGCTCCAACAGACATAATAGAAGTGTCATGCATAAATTGGAGATTTTTTCCTTCTCTCATGGAATATGTCATAGTCTTCTTCTTCTTTTGGCTTTTCCCGGTTAGGGGTCGCCACAGCGGATCATCTGTCTGCTCATGATTGGCAGTGGAGTTTTACAGTGTCGAGTTGCCAGCCCGGCGCCCAACCTTCAACAGAAGGCACACACATGCCTAGTGCTAATTTAGAGTGTCCAGTCCACCTACAGCATGTCTTTGGGATGTGGGAGGAAACCGAAGCACCCGGAAGAAACCCATGTGACCACAGGGAGGACAAGCATACTCCGTACAGAAGGCACCCCAGCTGAGGATCGAACCGGAGAGCCTCTTGCTGTGAGGTGGCAACGCTAACTGCTGCACCACCATGACTGCCCACAAATTAGAAAGAATAATGAACTATATTAAAAAATGTTGAGTGCAAATAGCTATGTTACAGGAGAGACGGTAAGAACTGAACATGTGAATTTGATAACGAAAGGTTTTCAGGATGGTTATTCAGCAGAATACCTGTGAAAAAGGAAAAGAGGAGTACTTACATTAATTGCTAGAGGAGCTCTGATAGTGATAGAAGAGGGTAAAAAAAATAATTGCAGATTTGTAGTGCTAAGGGGCTACTGGCAAGGAAGGAGGATTACACTGGCATGTATTTATTGTTGTCCTACAACTCATAGTAACATGATTTTTTTTTTTTTTTTTGTAGTCAAGACCTCAGATTTCTATAACACCAGTGGATTTTCCTGAAAGACTGAATAAACTTCACTGTTTACATAATACTACTGGTATTGCAAGGAAATTTTCTGTATGCAGATGTACCACATACAGATGTCTGTTTGGTCATCAAAAGTGTTACATAAACAGAGCTGAGGCTTCTGCTTCATCTTTTGATTGTGTGTTTGTTTTTGTATCAGTATGATGATGACAAGGAAATACAGCTATTAATATACCAGAAGTCAGTTTCCACACAGAATCAGATGTTCTGCAACATTGTATTACAGCAAACGTGCCATCAACTAAAACACTGCGAATGAAGAGCTCATTACAGCTGGAATTCTAGTCAACCACTCTCCTGACTTGTGCTGCAACAGTGAAAGTGATCTGTAGCTGTATAATACAAATACAGTCCCACAGATTGATAATGATGGGATCGGCTTTGTAGTATATTGGGGAATAGATCATTAAATATTACAGTGCACATACACAGGAAATGTGTGACGTGATATATCTGTTTCTAGAACACAGTCCAGTAAAGACTTCATGGAGAGAGACATACGTTCACAAGTAACTAGAAAACAAGTCTTTTATTCCACAAAACATCAGTATAAAGTGCTTTCATTAAGCTAGATAGCAAAACTTCTTCAGATAAAATTACCTTGCTTAACTAATGTCTAAATATACATCATGTGATTACTTTGGTCATTAAAGCACATTCATTATTCATTAGCAAGTCATTGAATTTAAACATACAGTGCATTGTTTTAAAACACAAGAGACGTATAAAGTCAGAAACTAGAACCAAAACTAAAAAAGTCAGAGACTTAAAAAGTTCTTGACATTCCCAACAAAAGATCTTTTTCTCTTTCATTTGTTTTTTAGATTTATTTGATATTTAAATTCATACTAGAAAATATATATGCGTGTAAAAAGAAAGTGTATTTAATAAAAATTTTGTTTGTATGTATATGTATATGAGTTTTTATCTCATTAGGGTTTTCAGTTTTAAAATGCTTGTGATAGAGCATAACTCATTCAAACCTGAGTACAGGCATTTAGTTTAAGTTGCCATAACTGTTCTGCTCTTTCCAGTAGTAAAGGCACTGGTCCACCTGTTATATCTGTCTGGACTTGGTCAGTGACTTTAAACTTGAATTTGTGATCTGGAAAGTCACTGAAATGTTTGGATAGTGCATTATCAAGTTTTTTCTTTCCTATATTGTAAATATATTGTAAATATGTTTGTAAACCCTCTCTTTAAACTTACGGTCGGTTTTGCTGACATAAAATGCTGGACACAATTGGCATGATGCTAAATAGACTACAGATTTAGAGAGAGCATTAAGGACCTGCTCCCTAGTAATAGTAGGGGGAGTTATATTTGATGGTATTTCCTCAGGGAAGATTGGAGATGAATTTATCAGCCAGGAGGTTTGTTATATCTCCTGGCTCATTATAAGTGGTTTCACTTACAATGAGCTCTAAACACAATTGTGTATTGCCTTTAAGTTGTGGACATAGCTAAAGAATGATTTGTGGTTGTCCTTGGTCTAGGAAGTCAAACTTATCTCAAATTTGGCTTTGGTAGACTTTATTTGTCCTCTGAGTTATTTGTTTAGTTTGACGAGAGTGTCTTTATCCCGCTGGGTGCTGCACCGCCTAACTTTTGCCATGATTTTCTTCCTTCTGTTATACAGCCTATTGATTTTGTGATTCTATCAGGGTGGCTTGTTTTTAGAGTTAGTTCTGTACTTCTTCCTGCTGTGTACAGCTGCCTCTATGCAGTTATTAACATGCTTGTACAGGGTTTCTGTGAACAGTTCTGCATGGACAGCAGTGTTCTCACAGTTATGGGGCTTGAAATTTTTCCAGGTTATCACTTAAAAGCAAGAGGTTAGCCTTAGAATAGTTCCTGAATATTCCAGGTTTAGCTGGGGGTCCAGGTTTTATTTTTACTTCAAAGGAGACCATTTTGTAGTCTGACCTTACCAAGAAAGACATTACAGTAGGGGGTGTGCAGCACTCTTCCATATTAGTGAGAACCAGATCCAGTATGGTTGCACCCCTGGCTGGTGTACTGTCTATCTGGTCCAGGGAATTTGTGTTTACAAAATCCAGGAATCTCTTTGTCTGTATGTTTGGTGTTGAATAGATTTCCCAGTTAATAGTGGGGTAATTAAAGTCATCCATGAATATGGTATTGGGTTGGATAGTTAGTGTTTCTAATAAGTTTAAATACATGGTATGGGTTTCCTGGGTTATCCAGGAGGGCCTACAGCTTGCAAGGAAGTAGTATTAGATTTTGCATATGGGGATTTGAACATGGAGCAACTTAATTGCATTTGTCCTGCTTGACCAGCCTTGAAGTATATTTATTTTTGATGTAAATAGAGGCACCTCCACCTTTATTCCCTGCCTGTGAAGTAGCTGGTCTAAATGTGTGGGAGGCACTATAATCTTACACTGTTGGTGTGCTCTCTGCGGCTTTAAACCACGTCTTAGTGACCGCACAGATGTCAGCATTCTCTAGGGTGAAGAGAGCTTCTAGGGAGTGGACTTTTTTGTTTAGACTCCAAGCATTGAGCAGTAATACCTTGGTTTTGATTTGCTATGTCGGAAGTACTTTCAGTTTGGCATTGCTTAAAAAGGCACTATGGGGGAAGAAAATGTTTTAGCTAATATTCGAAAGCCTCAAGGAAAGAGGTGCAGATCATCCCTGGCAAAGCAGCGAGGTCTGTTGACCATCTCCTTCCATGCTGACAAATATTGCACCACCTTAGAATGACACCAGAAACTAAGCCAATTATTAAAGTCAATCATATTTTGTTCGTATTGTGGCATCATCCTTGGAGAAGGTAAAATGCTGCTCAGTGCTAGGCTCATACCAGCTTGAGACACATATTCTGAGAGCTCCATGATGTCTCTCTTCATATAGTCTAGGGAGGTGCATTTCAGGTCATTTACTCCCGCATGGACTATGACTGAGTCATATTGGTACTTATGGTCTAATGACCTGAGTATGTGTAATGTGGCAGATCCTAGCCCTGATAAGCAACTGACCATGATTTTCTCCTTACTCAGCCTGGTGAGAGAGACATCAGTGTGTCTCACGATGGAGTCTCCAATGACACTGCATACCATATCAGTTTGTTTGAGAATTAACCGATTGTTAGTAAACATGAGGCAAATTTTTTCTACATTGCCTCAGGATGCCCATATCCACCAAGCTGGTAATGGAGGCCATGGGAAAGTTCATATCCATTGCAAGAAACCCTTTTTTATGGATTAGACAGATGGAGTGAGAATATCAATCACTGTCAGGAGTAAAGGAAATATTGCCCCCCTGTACTTGAACCCAGGACTATCTGAACTCTAGCCGTACACATACACGTGGTGCCACAGGACTATTTACAAAATGCATCAGCCTTAGGAGCCTTCACACCTTGTACCTTTGGCATAACTAATAGCAGTATTAACCCACTGCATCAACTCCTCTCTTAGATTTACTGAAGATTGACCTCCCTTAGAAACTAATGCATATACTGTACATTACACTCTGTTTGACTGTACATTACACTCTCCTTGTTCACAAGAATGTTTATAGACATTTTTTTCTATGTAACTAGTCTGAACTACTTTATTATTTCTTACATTTTTGTATTTTTTATTTGTGAAATGATTTGTATTTCACCCAGGCTGAGCCTGATGTTGGTCAATATTGATCAGTACACTATCCCTGTAAACAAATATAATACATAAATAAATAAAAAGTATAATGAAACCATAATGTCTGGCTTCATTGACTGCTAATGATTTACATGAAAAATCAAAAATTCTGAAGGGATAGAGCATAATTAGTGACAGTTGAGAGTCATGGGGGGGTGGATTCCAAGGTCTTGCACAGTATTTATTGTTTTCATTCAGTTAATCACTATGAGACATTTTAAAGTGTACTCATTCAAATGTAGCTGTGATTGCTGTGCATGCGCGTGCACGTGCTTGCGTGTGTGTGTGTGGGGGGTCTGTGTTTCTGTCTATAGGTATGTGAGTGTCTGTCAGAGTCAATGCACGTGTGTGTCTGTGTGTGCGTGTGTGTGTGTGTGTGTGTGTGTGTATGTGAGTGAGTGTGGATATTAAGTATTTTACTTAACTTATATTTTAGATATAAAAGTATTCCCCCAACAACAATTACATATTCCACAGAAAGTTTGAAGCATTAGGCAGAGGAGCTATTTTGTATCAAAAATATATAAAAAATGCACATGCCAATAAAAGAAAAACAAGGCAGTTTAACCGACAGCCTACTGTCTAAGCCCAGTAATGATCACCAGGGTGGGCATCATCAAGCAAATAATGCACTTTCCAGGGTGGTGAGGCCGTCTGCCTGGGCCCACCTGTCAGGCATTATTGTTTGTTTAATTATCATGTTCTCATCATTATTTTTAAATTAGAAGCAAGGAGTTTGTTACAAACGTTTTACATTCTCAACAATGTTGATGCACCAAAAGAGGGCAACAAGTAGCTTATCCAATCACTGAATTTAGTAAATTGTTTTTCTAAGCTTTATGTTCTTCCTGCAGCTGGATACTTTTATGTAATTAACAATCCAATCCGTCCAGCAACTTGCTATAATGGACTGTTTTGTTTGTATTTATTATTTTTATTTCTAGGACAGAATCATTTGATGCTAATGGTTTAGGTTTTTATAACAGACTGTTTTTTTTTTATTCTTTTTATTTGTAGGAAGGAATGGTTTGATGCAAATGGTTTAGGTTTTAACATTGTTTAGTGAACCAAAAGCAGAGTACCCGACAGCTCCCTCTGATAGTACAATGATGACTGTAGATCCACAGGGATGTACTAGGCTAACAACCACCAGTGCCTTTATAAGCCTAGCCATGCAACCCATCCATTTGTGTCCCTATATATCATGGGCATTTATTAGGAAAGGGTATGTTAGTTTGGAAGTTTCTAGAGGTTATATGGGAGGAAGTATGTTAGTTTCAGCATTATTGTCTGTGTCTGTCTATCAGAGACATGGGGGCCAGACCTGGGGTGAATTTCCACTTTTCTGTACACCGGTCAAGCTTACAATAAAAAGGGGCTTGACCTCATAATTGACCTTGTTGGACTTAATTAGTCCTCCTAATTTCCTGTTTAGTTTAATTAGAGAGCTCCTATCCTTATGGGAGTTGCTGTTGTTTATTTTAGTCATGACTTTTTCCCTTTTGTTATATACCCACCAGTGTGGATTTTTCTTAGAGTTTGTTTTGGACTTACTTCTAGTAGATACAGCAGCCTCTATACAGCCATTTACATGGTTATAGAGGGTCTCTGTGAACAATTCAGCATAGGTTGCTGTGAACTCGGGGTTGGGAGGGGCATTGGATTTTGACAGACTATCACTTAATAGGATGTAGTTTGCTTTGGAATAGTTCCTAATTGTTACTGGATTTACTGGGGTTACATAGTTTATTTTATTTCCAAGGAGAGAGTTTTCTGATCTGACCTCACCAGTAACAACATGACATTGGTGAGGGTGCAGCACTCTCCTATATTGGTAATTACCAGGGTGTGCACACTATCTGGCCAGGGGTATTTGTGTTAATAAAGTCCAGGAATCATTGTGCGTGAGAGTTTGAGGCAGTGTATGCTAACCAGTCTATAGAGGGGCAGTTAAAGTCTCCAATGAATAACTATTTGGTTTAATGGTGAATGTACCTATATCTATTAGGTTTAAGTATGAGCTATGGGATTCTAGGGACATAGAGTGTGACCCATAGCTTCCTAGGATATGGTACGGGACTTTGTCTATGGTGATTTGCACATGGATAAATTTCAGAGCATTGGAGTATTAAGTGTTGAAGGATTTTGGTAATAGGTAGAAGAGGTATTCTTGCCCTTATCAGTTGTTTGAGGGAGGAGGGGGATTATTAACAGAGTTAGAATTTATATTAGAGTTAGACTATGAGTAAAGTAGTAATGCTGTTGATGAAGTGGTTATTAAACATATTAGCCACTTCAGCTGGTGTCTTGTTTCTGTTTGGAGAAGGGTTTTGTGTGGACCCAGGGTTAAGAAGTGATATGATGGTTTTCCAGATTTTTTTGGTTGTTTAGTACCTTTTACATTTAATTCTACTTATGGAAATAGAAGTGCAGTATAATGTATAAACAATGCTAAAATCTTCCAGTAGTATGCAATCTTCCCACTACTGCAAATGAAGCTACAAGATTAAGATCCCAGAATAAACTTAAAAGAATGCAAACAAATAACTTTTTTGGCTAAAACATGGACACAAAGCTGAGAAGTACAAAAAGTATCAACACACAGGTCACTATAAGTGCAACTTAAAATAATTAAGCAGAATTTAAATAAAAGCTTTTTTCACTTTTTGATGAAAAGCTTGTATCTCACACTTTAGGGCTTTCCACACCTCTAGTAAGAGTATTGAACAAAACAAAAGGAACTGATTGTCTGCATTATATTTCCTGCAGCAGTTTAGTGCTTTTTGTATATTTAGCAATCTAGTCTGCCCTGCAGTCAACATTAATGAACTCTTCTACTCATTGAGTGATAGAGGTAGAAAATCTGAGTCAAAAATGTATAAGTAGAAGTAAATTAAGTCAAGTTATAGAAAAAGCCTGCGTTAAGGCTAAGATGTAAATGTTCCATGCCTCTTCCAGCTGCTTCTTCATATCACAATTTGCTATTGCTTGTTTTGATGATTTGTATTCTCTGTCTTTTCAGGAGAAGTGAGTTGTTAGCTGTGAATGTTTGATATTCTTACATTCTCATGGACCCAAACCCAAAGTACCAAACATCTTGTCTCAAGTACTCCCAAAAGTGTTATTGTAACCTGAGCATCTTGCTACGGCTGATTATTTTTTTTAATCTAATAAAATTACTAGGCACACATGCTTCTTTTCAGGAGAACTCCAGAACAATTCCAGGACATGCTCAGGGTCTCACAGTAGGCTAAAGGAGACTTAAAGGAATATACATCTGAACCTACTTCTTCTTTTGGTTGCTCCCATTAGGGGTCGCCACAGCAGATCATCTGTTTCCATTTTTTCCTGTCCTCTGCATCTTGCTGTGTCACATCAACCACCTGCATGTCCTCTCTCGCCACATCCATAAACCTTATTTTAGGCCTTCCTCTTTTCCTGTTACCTGGCAGCTCCATCCTTAGCATCCTTTCCCAATATGCCCAGCATCCCTCCTCAGCACATGTCCAAACCAACACAATCTCACCTCTCTGACTTTGTCTCCAAACCATCCAACCTGAGCTGACCCTCTAATATACTGATTTTCTAATCCTGGCCATCCTTGTCACACCCAATGCAAATCTTAACATCTTTAACTCTGCCACCTCCAATTCTGACTGCTGCCTTTTTGTCAATGCCACTGTCTCCAACCCATGTAGCATAGCTGGTCTCATTACCCCCTTGTAGACCTTCCCTTTCACTCTTACTGGTACCCGCCTGTCACAAATCACTCCTGATACTCTTCTCCATCCAATTCACCCTGTCTGTTCTCTCTTCTTTACCTCTCTTCCACACTCACCATTACACTGAACTGTTGTTCCCAAGTATTTAAACTCATCCACCTTCACCATCTCTACTCCCTGCATTCTCAGCATTCCTCTATCCTCCTTCTCATTCACACACATATTCTGTCTTAGTCTTGCTGACCTTCATTCCTCTCCTCTCTAGAGCATATCTCCACTCTCCAGGGTCTCCTCAAACTGTTCCCTACTCTCACTACAGATCACAATGTCATCCACAAACATCATAGTCCAGGGGAATTCCTGTCTGATCTCATCTCTCAACTTGTCTGTCACCATTGCAAATAAGAAAGGGCTAAGAGCTGATCCTTGATGTAATCCCACCTCCACCTTCAATGCATCTGTCACTCCTACCGCAGACCTCACCGCTGTCACACTACCCTTGTACATATCCTGTACCACTTTTACATACTTCTCTGCCACTCCAGACTTCCTCATACAATACCACAACTCCTCTCTAGGCACCTTGTCTTATGCTTTCTCTAAGTCCACAAAGACACAATGCAACACCTTCTGACCTTTTCTATACTTCTCCATCAACACTCTCAGAGCAAACATCGCATTTGTAGTGCTCTATTCTGGCATGAAACCATACTGCTGCTCACTAATCATCACCTCCCTTCTTCACCTAGCTTCCACTACTCTTCCCCATAACTTCATGCTGTGACTGATCAGTTTTTATCCCTCTATAGTTGCTACAGTTCTGCACATCACCCTTATTCTTAAAAATCCTCTCACTTTCCAAGATTTCATTAAACAATCTGGTTATAAATTCCACTGCCATCTCTCCTAAACACCTCCGTGCTTCCACAGGTATGTCATCTGGACCAACAGCCTTTCCATCCTTCATCCTTTTTATTGCTGTCTTTACTTCCTCCTTGCTAATCCATTGTACTTCCTGATTCACTATCCCCACATCATCCAACCTTTTTTCTTTTTCGTTCTCTTCATTTATCAGCCCCTCAAAGTACTCTTTCCATCTACTTAACGCACTCTCCTCACTTGTAAGTACATTTCCCTCATTGTCCTTTATCACCCTTACCTGCTGCACATCTTTCCCAGCTTGGTTCCTCTGTCTAGCCAATTGTACAGGTCCTTTTCTCCCTCCTTAGTCTAGCCTTCACCACCACTATCTTCACCATACACCTCATCTCCTTATACTCCTGTCTACTTTCTTCATCTCTCTGACAATCCCACTTCTTCTTCACCAACCTCTTTCTCTGTATACTCTCCTGTACTTCCACATTACACCACCAGGTCTCCTTGTCCTCCTTCCTCTGTCCAGATGTCGCATACCTCTCATCCTACAAATGCTGAACATAGGTACTAAGGCTCTTGAGCAGTAGGTACATCAAGCCAAATATCTGGACCTATAATTAGCATAACATTTGAATGGGTCTTTATCAATTTGTCGAAGGTTCACTTCCGTGAACTTTTCTTCATTGACCCAAAACCACCGAACGTTCAGTTCTGCGAACATTCACATCAGCAAAAGTTTTATGTAGGGGAAAGAAGCAGTTGGCCAACAGCACACATTTGCTCTTTTCCCCACTGTAGTGTGATCTGAAAGTTGGTATATATAGTTAGGGGGTGGGGGGGTACAGATCCCGAAATTGAGGGTGTGGGGGTACAGGCCCCCACTTGGGTGAGTTTTACATACTGCAGTGTGTGTTCCAGTGTAGTGTTGGCCAAGTGCTTCCTTTCCCTGGTGAAATATTTTTGATGTGAATGTTTGCAGATCTGAACGTTCAGTGGTTTCAGGTCGATGAAGAAAGGGTTCATAATGGTGAACCTTCAATGAATTGATGTAGACCCCTTTGAATACCAAATAGCACATAACTCTTCCCACTTCCAGTAGAAATGTAGGAATGTGGGATACTACTCAGAAACAAGTTTAAAAAACAAACAGTAACACAACTGATGGAAAAATATAAGCAAATTATGAAAGAGACAGTATAAAATCTGCAGACTTTAATGAACTGTATTGCAAAATTCTGCTACACAAGGTAATTTTTTTTCACTTCTGAAAAAGGGGGATTTAAGATGTGTGTTTTTTCCTTCTATAAATTAGTGGCATCAACAGTATGTTGGTCATATAATGTGTTTTTTTGGTGTACTAGACAACTTCAAAAATAATTGTGTAATGAGGGGGATTCAGACAATTGTGTGAAAGGGTACATTAAGCCTGAAAACAGGGACACATATCATGTGTATATTGTGTACAGGGGTAAATCAAGCTTAAAATAGGAATGTTTCTCCAAAATAGGGACAGTTGAGGGGTCTGACATGGAGTCAAACAAAAGACTACAAAATGAAGCTCATTATGAACTCATATTAATTTTGTGCAACAAACTTCCAGCCAAATGAAAGAAAGACTACCTCAGAAACAAAGGTTTCTCAAGCTATTTACCTTACAGGTATTAAGAAAACTTTTCTACTGACTGCCTGACAAATAATGTGATGGAAAATGACATGAGAATATGTTTGCAGGTAAAATTCAGTCTGCAGTTTGAAGTTTATTACATGTCATTTGTTTGACTGTTGCTAATGAGTTAAATTCAGTGCACCACTCTGCTCATACCTAGTTGATTTCAGGTGTAGATTTACCTTTGGGTACACAATTACTGTTATCAAGGTTTAACAGGCCTACTATTCTTTCACACCCATCCTACTCATCCATTCAATAGCACTACTGAGTATTAATACCCCAGGATTCAGAAAGCTCTGCACGGTGTGCAGGAATAGTGCAAGAGCTGCTGCAGACAATATGGCTGACGTACGATCCAGGAATGAGCTCCTGGGATGTGCACGAGCGCTCCTGCACTATTCCTGCATGGACGCAGCCCCTGTATACTAATTACATCATTTGCTGGTGAAAACCATGCAAATTAGGTGAATTACTGATCCAGGAAGCAGGCAGGCATCCTTGCAGGAATAGTGTAGACTGCAGAAATGTATTCAGCCAGTAGCTGAATACATTTCTGCAAACTACAAAACGGAGGCATGACAGCTCGTAAAAAAGCATGTATTATAAGGGTTAGGCATGCCAACTGCCAAATATATGGCCATAGGCATGAAAACTAGTTTCAAAATTATAAAAAATAACTTTTTTTGGCTGATTTTGCCCATTTAAGCGTAGGGCAGTGGTGCGCAACCGGGATTGGCCTGAAAATAAGACAAAAAGCTGGAAATAAGCTTTTAAACCAAAATCATCATTTTGCCATAATAGTCAATGGCATGCATAACACAACAAGACCATGGAATAATGGTTGCTAAGGGGGAAGGCTGAGTGTCGGTTTTGTAACCATGCATTAGCAGTCAGTTCTATGCAAATGAGGGGAATGATACTGGATCACAGATTTCCCCTCATGCTAGCTTGCACCCAACCATGTAGGTGCAATAACACCATGTTCTAAACCTAAGAGCTAGATGACCTTATGAGGGGGGATGTCATGACTGCTGTAAGCTTATTGGAGCTCTGTGGCCCGTGTTTGGTCTTAGCTAAGCACAGCTAAGGAAGGGTGTGTGTCTGAAGCTGCCTAGCAGTATTTACATTGCCTAAACGGGAGTGCACACCATGCACCGGGTTTTAAAAAAAAAAAAACAGGAAATAGCAGCTCTATTTACATCTGAGCACTGGGTTTGTGCGGCGCACCTTGGGGCTTAATCAGGAAGGCAATAGGAAGGGAAAACAGCAGTAGAAAGGTAATCAAGGAGAACTAGCATAGCTGGCAGGTGAATGTATCAGAATCAGCGAATTACACAGGCAGCAGCCCAGCCCAGCACAACACATTACTATAAACTATGCAAAGATCTTTCACTCCGGATTTTCACACAAACTCTACCCCACTGGTGTACACAAATGGGGAAATTTTACCTAACAAAACCAACAAAATGACAGGGGCTGCTGTCGCTGTCATAAATCAATATGTGGAAGAGGCTGAGGATGGTGAGGATGCGAATGCTGATGACCAACCCACAGTGAGGAGAAGGAGAAGAGTGTACAGACCCAGGGCAACCTACCAGGGGCTACATGAGCTGGAGATAGTGGAGCACTATAGGGTGGACAGGGACCTCCTACAGCAAATTGTTGAGCTGTGCCGGCCATGCCTCACACACACACAACCAACAGAGGGAAATTCATCCCAGTGAATACCAAGGTCTGTGTAAGCTTAAGAATATTAGCCACAGGTACCTTCCAAAGGCCAACTGGGGTATCATGGGGATCTCACAGGCATCAGCAACTAGGGTACTCCACAAGTTCCTGGATTCCATGTCAGCATATGCCGGTGAGCACATATATTTCCACAACACCCATGAGACATTGAACAGCAATATGCGTCTCTTCCACCAAATATCAGAATACTCTGAGGTAGTGGGTGCTATAGACTGCACGCACATACACATCAAAGCACCACCTAGTGAGTGGGCAAGGGTCTAAAAAACCACAAGGGCTTCCCCTCTATCAACTGCCAGGTCGTGTGTGATGCCTAGGGCATTATAATGAATGTGTGTGCTGCCAGCCCTGGAAGCTATCACGACTCCCACATCTGGCATATGACACAGCTGTACCAGAGATTTGCCAGTGGGGACATCCCATATGGCCACCTAGTGGGGGATGCTGGTTACGCACTGGAGCCATGGCTGATGACATCCATCAGACATGCACACACACCTGAACAAGAACTCCATAATGAGGCACATGCACAAACCAGAATCATAATAGTGCGTATGTTTGGGATGCTCAAGTCACGGTTCCTGTGCCTAAACATATCTGGTGGAGCCTTGCAGTACACTCCAGCTACATGTACCCAAATTTTCATTGTATGTGCCATGCTACACAATATGATCCTGCGGAAACAGCTGCAGCAGGAACAGCACGGGGCAGGGCCACACAGCCCCCCACCATTGCCAAGGCCAGCACAGGCACAGACTGACTTGGAGGAGGAACAACCTGAGCCTGCCCCTGTAGGCAGAAGGAGGTGTGCCCAGTATGCCCATGCTTTGGCAAAGAGGCAATGCATAGCACATACACTGAAACGGTACGAACCCAGGGAATGACACCTCTCTCTGACTCACACATACAGTAAATGGGATGCCAAACATGACACTACCTGTCCTTAACCATGTATAGGAAGTGTACTATGTGCATCCGACATAGTCAGCCCTCCAGCACCATCTTCAATACTGGCACAGCCACAATGTAAGTCACTCTCCCTATCAATTGCTGAATGGAGTAGTATGTTATGCTACTTGTATCTATGGTATAGTTGTGAGCATGCAAGTGGATCGGGTGGCTGAATGGGATGGCAGCAGATAGTAGACACCTATATGGGCAGCATGAAATCCATAACAAATACTGGTGTCAACATAGTAGGCAGTACTAGACAAGGTGACAAATCCCACTGCAGGATATGTGGTGGGCCAAATGTATGTCCATAGGACACATACATGCATGTCAGTGAGGCTCACATACCCAACAACAGTCTCAGCCAGCAGGACAGGTGTAGATGACCACAAAGTAAGGCTGTGCTAAGACCTCCGATTGATGGCAACAGAGAACAGCCCCCCTCCAGACCTACACAGGCAGATTACAACAGGTCAGGCAGCTGGATGTTAGTTTTGAAGGGTAAGAAGTCTGAAACTGAAATGTAGGTCAATAAAACCTAAGATCTGTACTCCACTGATATGCCTCTAGTCTGCATGATAGGTCAGAATACAGAATGAAATGGAAGTCAACAGAGTACCTGAAATACCAGTACAGTTATAGTAAATGTTTACAGTTGTCAGGTGTGCCCCCCCCCCAATCCTACATAGAAATGTAGTAACATGTACGTGTGGGTATAATAGTGGAGCACAGATTACCTGAGCTGGCCAAATAAGCAGGATAAATTGTTGCACATGTATAATATGCAGGGCTCTGTGTGTTAAGTTGTTGTCTGTTGTATATTGTGTGGAAGTGGTCAGTATGTAGGCATGGAGGGTTGTGTCCCAGTGGCCTATGGCCAGTACTGTTGATGACAGGGCCAAGTTCTGACAACAGCAGTGCCAAACAGAATGCATCCCAGCAAGACCCAATCCAGCAGTAATCCATACTAATTGTTCAGATGTAATATCTGTCACCATCTGAAAGATGGACATGCCGTGAATGTGGGCCCAGACATAAACACAGTACACAGGTGGAAGTACCCTAGGCAGAATATATAAATTGTAACTGTTAAATGGACACACCTTTGGAATTGTACATACAGGTTAGCAGCACATTAGTTGTCTGTGTAGTATGGAATACTGATGTAGTCTGGCCAAACACTGGCAGACTACAAAAGGCACAGTTATGAAGTACTGAGAAACTGCTGATGTTCCCGCACAAGCCAGCATAAGAGGAATGCCCCATGTATATCTGTGAGTCAGCTGCAAGAAGCTTCCATAGCACACATGCACTCAGCTCAACCCACCATCAGCCACAGGTTCATCACAGGTCATATCCCTGCTGTTGGGAATAAGTACAGTATGACCCTCACTTCTGTATGGGAATACCCACAGAATGCAGCATGCTGAAGAGGTGTCCCATGCAGGTGTGTCCCTAGCTGTAAGCAGCACCCTGCCAGCATCCACATCAATGTGTTAATAAGGACATAAACTATTGCCATTAACACCTTGCACACCTACCCTGTCACCCCAGGCGAATCCAGTGGCTTGCAACCTGGGACTGTAGGAGTGACAGAATTTACTGGCCTGCTACAGATGGCTTGCATCACTACCAAATGCCCTACAGTCCTCTGTCAAAGGCCTGTGCCTCACCCATGCTGCCAATGTATGTTATCTCATGGAGTCCCAAATAACAACATAACACAGTCCACAGAACACAAATTCAAGGCCATGTCGGCAAATCCCAGAAGCATGCCCACCTCGTCCTACTGCATGAACTGTGGACCAACCCCTAAATACCAATGGGATGAAGGAATAACTATAGGGATACTTATCAGATATCGCTTGCATAATGTTAGGAAGAGGATAGAATAACAGGGGGGTAGAGGCATGTACACCATGGAGTGTATGAAGTCTGAAATTCTGATGTGTGCCCATACTATCCCTGCCTGCAAACCCAGGAATGGGTGGCTACAAACTTGCTTGTAAACCACAGTGTGAAGGGGAACTGACCAGATATATGAGCCCTGCCACTGGGTAACCTGTGTGAATCTGTACAGCTGAGAGGTATGGCCACATCAGGATATGGCTATTCTGTCACATCAATAGATGTACAAGCAGGGGATCCTCAGCCACCACAGTATCAAGGTGCTGGACCATTTACACAGACCCATCAGCAAGTGTCTGCAGCTCCCCCTCCAGAATGGCATGAGTGTGCAAGAATATGTAGGCTGCAGACCACAATACTGGACACAGCTTCATTCATCTTATATTTCCCCAGGAAATTACTGTGAGCAAATAAGTATATCTGTCAGTAGTTGATGACATGATACATCACAGTGTAAAATATGTTTGAATATGTCTGATAACACCAAAACCATGTAACACAAGCAGCACAGACATGATTAGTTACAGTATCCCACTATCCTTTGCCCATTGTGACTCCATATTGTCAACCAATCTACAGATATCCTGCAGAAACAGGTTGCTAGCTGTAGGTGTAGAACACAAATGCCTGCACTGGAGTACAGCCTACCTGTAATGGATTCACACATTCAATACAGAAGGTTATACTGGGCATGCTCCCACACTTAGAGAAATGAAGCCCATGTTTGACAACAAAATACAAAAGGGTCATACTGGGCATGCTCCCAAACTTACAGAAATGAAGCCCATGTCTGACAACAACAGTGGACTATACATATCTGTCAGTCACAGATTTCTGTGCACACACACCACACTGCACACCATTCATGCTTTGCACACACATCAGATAGGAATACACACATATATCCAAGGACAACACACTATAATAGGTCAAACATGCACAAACCAAGATGTGGAAAAGAGAGAGAGACAGACAGTGACAAAGAGCTTCCTATCATGACTCCTGTCCCACCCACCACACATCCAACTGGCCAATATCACATGATGTGCCAATGTCTATCACTGTAGACATTTGCTTCTGGTAGCTCTCAGCATTATGGTGTCTGTGATGCTTGTGATAACTGTAACATGACAGTATAAGTCATTATTCATCTAGCAGTTGTATACACAGTCCTGTCAAATGTAAAGTTGTGTGTGACTGAGTGTTGTGTGTGTGTTTCCAGAGGAATGGTTTATGGCCCATTCATGCACACACTGCACTCCCCATTGCCTTAGTTTAGCTAGCCTGGTGATGTCAGTCACCTTGAAATACCCCTTTGGAGAAAGATCATCCCTATAAGTGCTGTGGTCTGTGCAATAACTGCATAATGCTATAGTGTGACATACTAGTTAGGTAGGAGTTCTAATCCCAGACATGGCAACTGTGAAACTGTGTGTGTAGGGATCAATGATTTTGAGGCCATTCACAGTCACTACACTTCCCATTGCCCTACTTTAGCAAGCCTGCTGATGTCAATCAACTTGAAAGAAGATTCAGCCCTGTAAGCTCCAAGGTGCATGCAATAACTGCATAATGCTATAGTGTGATGTACTAGTTAGGTAGGAGTTCTAATTCAAGACATGGTAACTGTGAAACTGTGTGTGTGTGTGTGTGTGTGTGTGTGTGTGTGTGTGTGTGTGTGTGTGTGTGTGTGTGTGTGTAGAGATCAATGATTTTGATGCCATTCACAGACACTACACCTCCTATTGCCCTACTTTAGCAAGTCTGCTGATGTCATTCACCATGAAATACCCACTTGGAGAAGGGCTAGCCCTATAAGCTCTATGGCACATGTGATGACTGTGTAATGCTATAGTGTAACATACTAGTTAGGTATGAGTTCTAATCCCATACATGGTAACTGTGAAACTCAGTGTGTGTGTGTGTGTGTGTGTATATAAAGAATAATGTTTTGAGGCTATTCACAGTCACTACACCTCCCATTGTCCTACTTTAGCAAGCCTGCTGATGTCAGTCACCTTGAAATATCTCCTTGGACAAGATTCAGCCCTGTAAGCTCAGTGACATGTGCAATAACTGCATAATGCTATAGTGTAATGTACTAGTTAGGTAGAAGTTCTAATCCCAGGCATGGCAACTGTGAAACTCTGTGTGTGTGTGTGTGTGTGTGTGTGTGTGTGTGTGTGTGTGTGTGTGTGTGTGTGTGTGTGTGTGTGTATACAGAGTAATGCTTTTGAGGCCATTCACAGTCACTTCACCTCCCATTGCCCTACTCTAGCATGCCTGCTGATGTCATCTACCTTGAAATATACCTTTGGAGAAGGGCTAGACCTATAAGCTCTGTGGTGTGTGCCATAAATGTGGAACAATATAGTAGTAGTAACTACACAGCTATGGGTTTAAATCTCATCTGTGGCAAGTGTTTATGTGTGTACCTCAAAGATTTTGTCCCCACTTACAGCCAGTACACATCTCAGAGCCTGACTTTAGCAGCCCTGCAGATATCATCCACCATACAAGTATCTGTTGCGAAGTCTAAACCATGTCAGGTCAGTGGTGCATGTGGTAAGTGTGTAACATAATGGTCCATAAAGGTTGTTATATAGAGATATGAACCTCACCCCTGACAAATGTAAATATGTGTGATTAGGGTAAAATTATTTTTGGGATCTCTCACCCACTACATCACCCAATGCCAGTATTTACAAGGACTGGTGATGTTCCCCACCTTAGAAGTACCTTGGGACAACATCCATCTAATGAGCTCCATGACGCATGTGATAAATGCGGTACACTGTAGTAGCAGTACATAGCTAGGTAGGGGTTTGACTCTCAGTACTGGCAAGTAAGTGTGTGTGTGTGTGTGTGTGTGTGTGTGTGTGTGTGTGTGTGTGTGTGTGTGTGTGTGTGTGTGTGTGTGTGTGTGTGTCTGTGTGTGTCTGTGTGTGTGTGTCTGTCATCAGTATCCTGTGTGGAGGTTGCTGTGATTGTGTAATGACAGGATGCATTGTGGGGTGGGTTTTGCTAAATTATTATATTGAAGACCTACTATATGTCACAATGTCTACCTTACAAGGACAACAGATGTTAAACAGCAGATAGGCTAGTGTAGACAATCCATAACCCTACATGTGACATTATGGATCAGTGAACAATATAGGCAACCCTTGTATTACTCAGAGAATATTCTCCACCCATGTTTCATACACAAATGCACTTGGCTAGGCAAAAACCACTACAATGGTAGTTCCCTGCATATTGCCCACAGATAGTAACCACTGTGTGATTGCAGAGGACTACATGCCTGCTGACCACAACACTGCCACTGACATCAGAATGTACTGTGATGTGTAACATCTCCTGACTGAGAGTGTGTGTTATCCAGCAAGTAAAAGGACATGGGACCCTGTTCCATCCCTACAATAGGCAAATAAATGCTTTCAGTGGTCCTTTGCTATGTTCCCCAATGGACGCCTGCAACAACTGCAGAGTCTGCAAATCTAACCTACAAAGGGAATACCATGTCTTATACACATGCCCTGTATGGACAGATGCCACTAACTCCAATGAACACCTGTGTCATGCTGTCAATGTAGGTGCAGGCACAACTTCAGTTCTATAGCCAGGTCTCACCACATGAGGTCAGGAATGCCACATCAGATGATAACAGTCTGTCCACACAACATGCTCCAGAGACCCCAAGTACACTTCCATATGTTACCGAGCATGCATGTGGGAAATGTGCACAACCCAGACACTGTCCATGTTAAAGAATATAGATCACATACGTGACAAGCATTGCACAGCACTGGCCACCCACAATAGTAACCCAGATGAGTGGATGGTAAATATAATACCTACCTGTGTGGGCCAATCCAGGGACTACACCCCTGAGCCACATTGGAGACCATTGTCATGTGGCCTGATGCCAAGGTATTCCCTTTGCCTAGCCTTGTACAACGTTCTGGCACAGTCAACTACTACACACCTGTGAAGCAATGAACCAATGCATGTCAGTACTGGCAAGTGTGTGTGTGTGTGTGTGTGTGTGTGTGTGTGTGTGTGGGGGGGAGATGAATGATTTTGAATCCATTCACAGTCACTACACCTCCCATTGCCCTACGGTAGCATGCCTGCCGATGTCAGTCATCTTGAAATAACCCTTTGGCCATATATCATCCTGATAAGCTCTGTGGTGCATGTGATAACTGCATAATACTGTAGTGTAGCAAACTAGTTAGGTAGGAGTTCTAATCCTGATCCTGCCAATGGTCATAATGTGTGTGATTCCATAAGAGAGTGTGGTTGTGTCTTCCTTGACACCTGCTTTTGTGGACAGTCACATGTACTACACTTTCCTTATCCCTCCTTTATCACTGTTGCTGATGTCACTCACCTTCAAAGATACCTTTGGACAGCTCTCCAACATGTAAGCTCAGTGGCATGTACAATAACTGCATAACAATGTAATAGCAATACATAGACAGGTGGGGGTTTGAAACTCAGTACTGGTAAGTGTATGTTTGTGTGTGTGTAATCATTGTCCTGTGTGGGTGTTGGGGTAATTGTGTAATGACAGGATCCATTGCAGTGTGGGTTTTGCCACATCATTATATTGAGGAGCTACATGTCCCATTGTCAATATTACAAAGCCAACATTTTCCAAACATTGTAGAGATTGTTGTCAACAATCCCCAGCCATAAATGTGTATGCAATTACCATGTGACAGTATGGATTAGTACAATATAGGCAACCATTATAATGCCCAGATACCACTCTCCACCCATGGATCATACACAACCATGCTTGGCTCTTACTCTCCTACTCCCTTCCTTTCTTACTTTGTCCCTGTCTGTCTCTCTCACTCCCTCTCTGCTGGATGTGGAAAAGTATACCTGCTTTACTTAGGCAGCAACTTGAGTTTTGTAAGTGATGCTCATGATCAGCTGATGGCCTCTGCATGAATTGCAGCCCCCCACTAGCTAATTGCATGTGGAACAGCTGTAGTATCATTCCTAAGGCCAATTGCATGGAAACACACTCCTTTAACTAAGCACTTCATGTGGGTGTTGGCCCTTTTCCTTCACTGTGAGCAGGACTTCATGTGGGTGTTTGACAAACAGCATCACAGTGGATAGTTGGATATACCTCTTACAACATACACTGTGGAGACAGGAGACAGGAGAGGGATGTTCCAGACATGGGGACAGAATGTAAATATTGCTCTTCTACATTTGAAATAATGTTGGTTTAACAGGATTTATGTGGATATGGCTGTTCTACATGATTTAATATCTGTCATGACAGTGTTATGTGGTTAAAGAAACTCTCACCTGTAGGGCTATCTGCAGACTGGCCAGTGTTTGGCGTCTTATATGTGTTGTGTTACTCATACATTTCCTAGCTTTAGAAATGCAGTAGCATACACTGAGGATTGCAGTCAGTACATGGTGACAGCCATTTGAGTTACTGACTTCATATCCCTCAGTAGACATATGTCACAACAAACCCTGTTACACCGGTAAATGTATGGGTTTACCACAGCAACATGTCAGTATTAGGTTCATAGGTTCATAGGTTCATACTAGGCTATCTGCCCGAGGGCATTTACAAGCCTAGCCCATAGTTTTGTGGCTTACGCCACCCCTTTAGTATGGGGAACTATACCCATTATTTTGCTGTGCCTCTGTCGAGCAGTGACACTGAGGTAATCCCTGGGGTATATCTGTGATCTCCCATCCATTGGTCAAGATTTCTCTTGAACAAGGCCAGCGAGGTGCTCTGCCTCACATATACCGGGATTTTATTCCACAGCATAGGGAGTCTTTGGGTGATGAATCTATCCCTCCAGCATGTCCTATTAATAGCCGTGTCGAGGTTTAAGTCTCCCCCTTGTGGCTCTGATGGATCTAGATTTTTGAGGTGAAGCATATTCATCAAATCTGGGTTTGACATGGCCTTGTATGTTAGGCAAAGGTCACCTCTGAGCAAGCGGTAAGCGACTGAATAGAGCTGGAGTTCTTTCAGTCGGGCAGCATAGGACAGATGTTTGAGACCCTTTATCCTTTTGGTGAGGAACTTTTGTGGCCTCTCCAGCTGCTGCAAGTGTCGGGTCAGATACATTCAATGGGGCATTGTACTCAATCATTGGTCTGATGAGTGATGAGTATAGGGAGACTATGACCTCCCTTGATCTAGATGAGAATCCCTTCATGATAAGGTGGGCAATGTAGAAGGTCTTCCTAACTACTTTAGCTACATGGGTGTCGAATGACAGACTACTATCAACCTGGGTCCCCAGGTCCCTGATAACTTCTTCTGTGCTCAGTGGATTGCCACCTATTTGGTAGCTAGGGGTAACCTTGTTTTTCCCAAAGGGTATGACTATGCATTTTTGGCATTTAACTTTAGGCCATGGCTCTGGCACCAGTTATCCGTTTCTGTGAGACCCTTCTGAAGGATATCTGTGTCAGATGTGTTTTCTACTATGGCCCAGTTTGCAGTCATCTGCAAACTTTGTCAGCCATAACCCTCCTGTGTTTGCTTGTACTGGAAAAGTAGATGCCAAACAAGAGTGGGCCCAGGACTGAGCCCTGTGGTACACCACTTGTGACAGGCTTTGAGTCTGACATGGCGCCAGCAACTCTGACCCTGTGGGTTCTGTCACTCAGCCAGTTTGCAACCCATCTTGTGATGTATGGGTTAACATTTAAGCTGATGAGTTTTTCAATGATACCCGAGTGGGGTATTGTATCGAAGGCCTTCGCCAGATCGAGGTAGGCTGTATGGACTGCCTTTCCCTCATCAATGGCTTTGGTGACTGTTTCGAAAAAGTCAACCAAGTTTAGAAGAAAGATCTGCCTTTGACAAAGCCAAACTGGGATGGATCCAAAGTCTGCAAATTCCCTATGTCTTTATTTATGAGGTCCATTATGATCCTCTCCATGGCTTTGCAGATAAGGCTTGTCAAGCTAATGGGCCGGTAATTTCCAGGGTCGGTGGAGGCACCGCCTTTGTGAAGTGGGACCACAGTTGCAGTGCCACTCCTGGGTACGTATCCAGAGGTAAGACTATGATTAAACAGCTGTCCTAGCTGTGGGTTTAATTCCTCGTTGAGTTCGTGGAGCACACAGCCGGGGACACCATCAGGTCCCATGGATGCTGTGTTTTTTGCTTTGGAGGGAGCAGTTTGGCCCTGTGTTTGTGCCTCCAGCCACAAGTCTGTCAACCTTTGTACATATGTCATGCAGTAAGAAGTGCATATGTTCAGTACACCATTATTTACTGACATCATACCTGATAACAAGCCAGTAAGATATCAGACTGCTAGGCATGTTATGTATAGCAGGCCTTATATTTGAGGACAAAACCTGCACATTCTATGTTAGTGTGTACAGTAGTGAGGTCTGTTCACTTATGGTGATTGTTGACAGAGTGTGTATTGTGAATATGTACCTTGGCCTGTGTACAGACTGTGGTAGATGTCATTGTTCTTGGTCCTGTTCTGTCTGATGTTGCATGCTGCTCCAGTGTATAGTACCCTATCGGTGTACATGTTTGTAGGGCCAGACCGACACATGTCCCATACCACAGTCAGGCACTGGAATACACTGTGTATTGGCCCAGTATATGTAGGGTTAGTGTGTGAGTGGCACATATGAGGATGGTGTTGTCCACTCAGTCCATATACTGTAATATTAAGTACACTTACCATATGTGACTATAGCTGTGCTCATATTGGTTGTGGCATGCGCTTTCACAGAGGTGTCTGTTACTCTGTGCTGTTACATGCCTGTAGAGCCTGCTATATTTGCAAGTGCATGTGTATTCCCCCATAAGAAATGTAGGCCAGTGTTGTGGAAGTTTGCCTGTAGTTTGCACTGTGCTTTGTGACATACCTAGCAGCTCAGTATATTTACCCAGTGTAATGTCATGTCCGGATATTTGTCAGATGTACTGTTGCCGGGCCACCATAACTGTTGCATAATTCTGACAAAGCAATGGGATGCTGTATAGATGTATGTCACTAACTAGTGGGTAGTATGTAGGCTTGTGACCTCTGCTCCTCCAATTATTATGTGTCAGGACAGACAGGAGTGTGTGAATGCAAAAACTGTGTGAGCTTATCTATTCCAGTATTTTCATGATATCCCCATTTACATGGCTGTAAACATCCACTTTGTCAGGCTTCTTCCACACGTCTTGCACTAAGGCGTTCCATGTATACCACTGGACTGACCAGAGTGTGTCAGACTGTCCTAATTTATTAGTCATATCTCTGTTTATATTCCACAGGATCATTACTGTGATTTGTGTGGTACTGCACTATGATGATCTTATGATGTCTGTCAGTAACTGATGGCGTACATGTCAATATCAGATGTGACTTCCCACACATTTCTGTTATGACAACCCCTGTTACAGTAGCAACATTCTACATTTATACCTGCAATACGTACATGACATCCCCTTGCACTAAGAGGTTGTGATTACTGGTAAAACTAATAGGCACACCAAACTGATGAAAAACAAACAACACTATCACTGCAAGCCAACAAAGTCCAAACTGTCGATTTATTGAGCAAAAGTTGAAGCACTACTGGTGCTGAGGTATGACTCTACTACATGTTATGGACATGTTATAGATATGTATACACACACACACACACACATATATATATATATATATATATATATATATATATATATATATATATATATATATATATATATATATGTACACACACACACACACACACACACACACACATATATATATATATATATACATGCACACACATATATATATATGCATATAGACTATATATATATATATATATATATATATATATATATAAATTTATATAATATATATACACACACACACACACACACACACACACACATATATATATATATATATATATATATATGTATATATATATATATATATATATATATATATATATATATATATATATATATATAGATATAAAGCAATATACAGATGTATATTAATATATATGTGTATCTATATGTATACATATATCTACATATATATATATATATATATATATATATATATATATATATATATATATATATATATATATATATATATATATATATATCCATATCCACGTTACGTGTACACATGAGTGTTGTTTTTACCTTCCCAGACGTATCCCACCACATTTATCTGATATGTGTTTATATAGATATAACAACATACTGATTTAACAATACTTCCACTAACAAGTAGTACACAATTGTAGAAGTCAAAGCAGTTGTTCACTACTATTCAGTATGTGTACTAACAGATATATTGGAAAAAACAACAAATGTCTTCATAGCTGTGATGAATTAGTGGTTAACTGCTCTGACTACAATGTACAGAGTCCTGGGTTCAAGTTCTGCAAGGGCTGTATATTTTATTGCTAGGCAGAACAAGGACCATTGGATACAGAGTGGTTAAGGCAGTTTTGAGCATCTTTAAGCAGGTTTGCATGGTTTTGTGAGATGGTAAGCAGTGCTAACATACGGTTAAACGTATAGGCGCTTAAACTGTTTCAGCTTCGCTTACCAGTGTGAAAATCTGCTTAGCATTTATATTGCAGCAATGCTGAAACCTGTTAAGCATGGCTCAGCTCTGGTAACCAGTGATCACATTCCAGTCTGATAAAATAGCAGGGTAATGACATCTTTAATAAGTGTATTTAATTCCATATACATAACATGCATCTGTGTGCTGTCATTACAGTAGCAAGGGGTGTGAATCTGCTCTCTGGGACACCTGAGTATATATGGCTTGTACAACACTCTTTTCCATTTGAATGTGTTTCATACATGGTAGTACTGGAACCAAACACCCCTGCATGCAAAGATGGACTCTGAGTCCTGACTATCGTGTTCTTGGTGTGTGAGCTGTATGTCATTAAGTATTTGATACTGGATATTGATCTGACATGCAGATATTAACTGTAGACTACTGTGTGTGTATAGGACATGTCACCGAGGGCTGCTGTCATGTAGTAATGGCATACCTATCAGTGTCAAATGTCTATCTGTCAAAACATTCATGCTAATGCATAACCAGTTGGCTAGCTGATGTCTGTCTGTCCTCTGTACAGATGTGCAGATGTCAGGTATCCATCTTGGCTGCTTACAGGCAATCTATGCTTGACTGACACTGACATGTCTGCCCAGCTATGTTATGAATGCCACAGCTAGGAATCCCCACCCTGTACACACCACATGCCATGGGTACCTCAACTACACTACCACTGTCAACAGAACATGCTTGGGCACAGGGCCTCCAAGACAGACATTGACCATGCTATGTAAAACATGTTGCATACATGTCCATTGGAGCACCTCACTGATCCTCTGCAAGAGGTAACCAGATGATTGTATGTTGCATTTAACTCTCACCCTGAGGATCACTGACAAATGGCAGGTGGCATGATAAAAATTACCCACATCCCCTACTCTTTTCATCTCTCCATGGACAATATCCTGGTATACACCTAGGAACACCTGCACCTATGGACCCCAGTACTGACATATGTGTCAGTGTGCATTACTGAGAATAGCAGGGTCTGTGTGATTGTAAACCTGTAGTTGATAATACCCTGAGTGCCTTCACACCCACTACAGCCCCTATTGCCATAGTTAGATATGGCTGCTGCTGTAATGGACATTGCATGTACCTTGTTAAACTATTCACCCTATGGGCCACCTGGAGCTTGCAATACCAGCACAACACTGTTGTACAAATGGGTAGATAGGCATGGGTTACCCTCTGAGTCCTTGAAAGTGTGTGTATGTGTGCAAGTGTGTATACTTGTAGGATACAGCATTCTGAGACCATGTTCTCCTAATACAATATACATTGTCATGAAGTATTAGGGATAGTGATGTTGCTGACCATAGGAGAGCCATGACAAAGCATCACCCTACTATCCAATAGATGCATATCCCTGTAGTATCACTCTTGAGATAGACAAGGGTTTGTATTGCATTCCTGTTCAATGTGTGATTGTGGGTATGTCAGAGTATTATCATGGGTTTCAGTGAATACAATATCCAATGTGGGGTGTGGGTGCTGGGTATACTGAATTACACCATGGTACCCCCAGTACATGTCCCAATGTCCACTGTACGGGGACCACTGTCACCATCAACCATACAGGTAATTGACTACACTATCCAGCCCAATGATGCATGTACTGTGTGCAACTTATCTGTAACAGAATGGACTCACTGACAAGGTAGTTAGCACTGATAAACCCAGGTCTCTCAGATGTGTGTATGACTGTTATGTGTTTGTCAATGTGTATATGACAGTATGCCACACTATGTATTGTTCATAAACAACCTGTACATCCCCCATTACCATACTGTACAAGGCCTGGTGATTTTCTTCACTTAACAAGTAACCTGGGACACACCTCATCCTAAAAGCTGTGTGGCGTGTGCAATTAAGGCCACACACATTAGTAGCAATAAGTACCTAGGTAGGAGTTCTACTATCAGTGTTGCCAAGTAAGAGTGTGTGTGTGTGTGTGTGTGTGTGTGTGTGTGTGTGTGTGTGTGTGTGTGTGTGTGTGTGTGTGTGTGTGTGTGTGTGTGTGTGTGAAGGGATCTACTTCACTTTGCAGAAAATACATGTCCCAGGAGGTCATCTGTCCGAGAACTGACTGGCAAATGCTAACATTTCACAGGTATCATCTTGTAGAAATTAATTCCATCAAAACTATTAATAGATGTGTAAATGCCCTCTTCCCCACTGTATAGCTGTCCAACAATACTGGGGTTGGTATATATAGCTGGGTGTGGATCTTGTGGACACAGGCACCATCATTGCGGTTATTGTTGTGTGTATCCCCCCCACTTAGTTGGCTGTAATACTGTACAGTTTATGTTAACAGGTTAAGTAGTTGTCAATCACACTATCTGCAGTTCTACACCACCCCACACCCTCCAAAGGGTAGGGCTGTGCCACCCACACCAGCACACCTATGTTTACCAAGTTGAGGACTGCACTACATTGGGGAAGGGGACAAATACCCTGCCACTAGCATCGTCAATGACATTAAACTAGCAGACTGATTATTTCCCAATGTGATGTTGTGCCTATTCTGTCTTGATGGAATTACATAGGCAAAAATGGGTTACCTGCAAAAGTACATACATCCATGTGTACAGTATTCTCTGTGTACTGCATCAACACCAAAGCCTCTGTGTGTGTGTTATACACAAACATGTGGTGTGTACCACCCAGTACACTTACCATTGCCATTGTAAAAGGGTGGCTTACTTCAGCCACCATCCACTCACCTGTATACACCCCTCAGACCTATCAGGCATGTGGCACATGCAGTAACTGTTATACAGACCTGTGACTTGTGTTCAGCTGTACCCAGGATATGGCACAGTCAAGGTGTCACCATAGTTCCATACCCCTTGTAGGAAACAACAGCAGACCAACATCATATTGACACATAGACACCTACAACACAAACAGAATACACTATGGAGATCAGAATCACTCAGTGTTAACAGCTATAATGCATCATAGCTGGACAGCTACACATCCTAACATGTAAGCATTAAACTTTAGTGCTGAAAACATGTTACACTGCGTTGCATTGATACACCTTAGTACAGCCACCCTGTGCATCAGAACCATATTAGCCTGTCCCTGCATCGATGTTATGGATGACAGGGATGTGGCACAGGTATCATCATATGCACAGGGTGTGTTGTGGGTTTGCCAGAGACCTAGGCTGAGCTGTTTGGTTGACACTGTGTGTGTGTTAGGGGGTTTCATTATTAATTGGGCTGTGCAGATGTGGTGTGTGTAGGCATGGGGTTACCCTAGCTGTGCTGGTGATGTGTGCGGGTATGCATGCACACAGTTCGGCCATGTGGCTGCCCTTTACAGGAGTTTGTTGGACAGCTGCAGACTGTACCTGTCAGGGTGTGCAGTTCACAGTCTCCAGCCACGGACATGAGAACTGTGCCTGCCAGGGGTTCCATGGGCAATACCAGGTACAAGCCAAGATATGGTACTCTCCCCTGATGATGACATATGTCCACTGGATCCGGGTCCCTCTTGGAACCGGCCAGGGTCACGTGCACATGGCCTATGTTGTGATGTGGACAGTGCCCCCCCACTGCAGTGCTGGTTCTGGTACTGCCACTACGGGAGTGGCTCTGACTTGTTGCACTTCTACATCAACCTTCACCTGTTGGTGTTGTTGACCTACGTCCACATGGCTGTCGTACTATTCCCATCATATTCTCAAACATAGACATTGCATGGTCGAGGATTCCCACAATCTCACACAATCGTCTATCCAGGACCTCTGCAAAATAACGGTGGGCATCTGCAAGATCATGGATGTTGTCAATAACAGCAGACTGAGTAGCCCTCTGGAGCCTCAGACCCTGTCTGGTATAATGTTCCATACATGCCTGCACCACCATGATGGCCTGAAACATGCATCTGGTGACACCAGCTGTGGCACTTCTGCCAGGGGCATGATACAGCTGTGGCACTTCTGCCAGGAGCATGATGACTAGCAGCCCTCCTTTGAGCACCCCTGTACATCTGCCTGTGTGGTACCTCACCGGGCATCCGGCTATGGCTGCTGTGTCCAGACACACTTGCTGTAGTCACCACACTGTCCTGTCCCATGCCACCACCCGCCAACTGTCCCTCATCTATGGCCACTGGTGATGGGGTATGTATAGGCAATGTGACTGTGTGCGGGGATGGGTTGGATAACAGTGGGATGTCAACCGAGGCCACAGCTTCAGCCCCTGACAACCCTGCCTGTGTCTCACCATACCTATCATCAGTGTCGGAGTCTATATGGACACTAACATCAGTTTGCCTGCAGGAGGTACCCTGACCCACCTCGCCACCTGTGAGGGGAAAACAAGAAACACACTTTAAGACCTGTATGTCATTGCTTAACTGCATACACACACACACACACACACACACACACACACACACACACACACACACACACACACACACACACACATGCACACACACTTACAGGTGAAGTTGCACAAAGATATTACACACAGACCTCTCATTACCCATCTGTCAACATGCATGACATATGGCACTCAACAGCATGCACTGCAGCTATAGTCAATCCCTGTTACCAACATTATACATCTCTGTGATGCATGAGTTGTGTTAGTAGGTGATGCCCCTTCCCCTGGAACACACTGCACCCATGTACTATAGTACTGCTGTGCACCTGTTCAGCACCCTGGCATGTACTGCGATCATACCTCACAGGTGTACACACCATTGCTGAATGTGTATATGTGTGTCAGTTATGTTTGCTCTGCTGCTCACAGCCCCTATGTGTTTGTCTGACACATACCTGGGATGATATATGGATAGATGTCAATAGTGAATGCCTGATGTCTGATTTGCAGATCTCATCATCAGCAGTGCATGTATGAGCAATAAAATACAATTACACTGATAACCTTTAAAGCTTACTGTGTCTTCCCTGATGTGCCATGGGGCCACAATACTGCATATGTTAACATTACACAAACCTGATATGTGACATACATACTCTGGAACAAACTACCTATCTATGTCATACAGAGCTCCTCATTAGTACTCTTCAAGAAAAATCTTGATGATTGGATGGGTAATGGGAAATTCACCCCGGGGATCACTTCTGTGGTTCTGCTTGACAGGGGCACAGGAAAATAATTTTCTTGGGTGGCGAAAGCCAGGGTACATTTTTGGCTAGGTTTGTATAGGCCCTATGGCCAATAGCCTAGTACCTACCTATGAACCTATGAACCTATGACCTGTGTAATCAAATGCAGTATCAAACAAATGTGCTAGTTGTGCAGATGCTGATTGAGATGCATACAATATGTGGGTTCATAAGTATGCACACCCTTAACATGATGTTTTGTTGCATCAACTGTTAACTGTACTACAGCAGTCACTATTCGCGGAAGGGGTATACTAGCATGGTCCATCTGCACTTGCCAGTATTTGGTTAGTCTGCCCTACAAATGTCCCTCAACTCTGCAAGATTGCAAGGTCAACTCGTGCATAGCCCTTGGAGGTCACACAGTGCCTTCACTATTGCTTTGGAGTCAGGG